>NC_064923.1:14737500-14948254 GCF_023897955.1 Schistocerca gregaria
ATCCGATTTTCCTCTGTCTCCAATACTTACAGAACACATTCGAGGAAGCCGTGCAAGCAAAAGTGAGGTTGAGGCTCTGTTAGCAAAGTCAAATATTCGACTGTGACAGTATCAACAAAATCATAATTTCACAAAATGAGACTACGTAGAATCCGATGAGTACAGGTACAGTGCGCTGCGGCTGGAATTCGTTATCTCATGTAAATACTTGAGTGTGTAAACTTGTAGGGATATGAAATGGAACGATCACATAAGCACATTTGTAGGTAAAGCACGTGCGGTTCATTGGTACAATACTGGGGAATCTCAATCAGTCTACAGAGGAGACTGATTACAAAATAATCGTGCGACCCATCCTGGAACATTGATCAGATTCATCGACCCGTACCAGATAGGACGAACAGGAGATATTGAACTTATACAGAGAAGGGCAGCAAAATTGCTCACAGGTTTGTTTGAGCCATAAGAGAATGTCACATAGGTGTTCAAAGAACTGAACTAACAGACAGTTGATGACAGACGGAGACTATGCCATGGAAGAGCAAACTATCACGCGGAGACCTACTTTGAAAGTTTCTAAAACCGACGTCACATGATGAATGTAGGAATATACTGAAACCGCCTACCTATCGTAGATGTAGGAAGCGTGAAGACCAGAAGAGACTAAGCACAGCACGCATAGAGGCTTTTAAGCAGTCACAATTCGCACCCTCCATAGTCAGTGGAGTGGGAATAAGTTCTAATAACTGGTATAATGGCAAGTTCCATCTGGCATGCACTTTACGGTCGTCTGTAGAGTACAGATGATAAACTGCCTATTTTTTGTTTAAATTTGGATTACAAGAAAATGGGCGTCTTGCCAAACGTCCTAAATAAGTCTCCTCTTCACCACCACCTCCACCACCACGAGTGTTCTGCCCTAGGGCAGGTCTTCACATGTAGCTCTCCATGCAGTCCCATCATTTGTTACCCATTTGTTTTCTCACAACTATTTTCTGTCCTTACACTGTCCACCACCTGGTATGTTGTGCTTCATCTTCTTCTTCTTCTTATTCCATTCACTATTCCCTCCATACCATCCATCAATAAACAATCTCTTGTCATTCAGTACCCATGCCAATTGTGTTTCCTCATCCAGCTACCTTTAAAATATCTCTCTGGTCTCCCACTCTTCTCAACACCTCATTTATCACTGTGCCTGCCTATTTTATCCCCTTTCAACGCACCCACATAAAAGCCTCCTGTTATGAAACGTCTCGTTGGCAATTGCTATACGTGTTTTCACCTCCTTATTACTTCCAATGTCGTCCATAATATCGCGTTGCAGTTATCTAAAAACACTAAATTGTTCTGTATCTTCTGCCTAACCTTATAGTTGTTCTTACTTTTCTTGCACTTATCACCGGACATTTTGCCTTTTTCTTATTATTTCTCATTCCAATTTACTCACGTGTCTTGTTTAACTCTTTTAACATTTCAGTCATACTTCTTTCGCCCTCTGCCAATAACATCACATGATCCGCGAGTCTAATACATTCTCTTCTCCTAACGACAACCCGCTCCCCTCTATTTCGTTTCATACGTTTTTGAATGACATGCTCCAAATATATTTACACACTAAGGAAAATAAACGTATCCCGGAGGAATTACCCCAGTGCGATGGAAATCGATACACATGATGTACGTGTAGGGGCAAATGAATGATTACAGTTGCAGAAAAACTGGATGATTAATTCAAGAGAAACAGCTTCACATATTGATAAGTCAATAACGTGTTGGTCCACCTCTGGCCTTTACGCGGGCAGTTATTCGGCTTGACATTGACTGATAAAGTTAGTGGATGCCCTCCTGACGGATATCGTACTAAATTCAGTTCAGTTGGTTCGTTACATCGTCAAAATCGCGACCTGCTTTAAAGAACCTGCCCCTAGTGCTCCAAACGTTCAAAATTGGTGAGAGACATGCCAATCTTACTAAGCAATGTATTGCCTGGCATGTACAGGTGTCTGTACACTTGGCTTTACGCTTAAAGCTTACGTGCGGCGAGTCGTCGTATCTCTAAAAAGAGACACCTCTGCCAACACTAGTTGAAAATTTCCTTCAAACTAGCCGTGCTGCGCTCTCTACCTCCGGTTATTCTCGTGGCCGTCAGAGCTGCCGTAGCCAAGAGGCCCCCTGGGTAAACGCTGCGGACGTCTGCAGTCGAGGCTGACGATCTGTCACGAATTATGAAATTCATTCGCAGATATCAATTATAACACGATAACGGCTATAAAATTTTCTGGAAACGTACAGGATGTTCTGAAATTCCCATCAGTAACTGCTAGAACTTGTACAGGGAACTGAGTACGTAATACTCGTATTTTAAATTGTAACCCGTCTCCGGAAATGTACCGTGTGCTACTACCATTTGAAAACATGTTGGTAACGCTGTCACTTTGACAAGTAATTTGTTACACTGAAGACCTAAAGATATATCGTTTATGGCCGCCGCGAGCACGCAGAAGTGCCTCAACACGCCGTGGCATGGCTGAAGTAGCGCAGGAGGGAACTGACATCATGAATCCTGCAAACCTGCCCATAAATCCGTACGAGTACGAGGGAGTAGAGATCTCCTCTGATCAACATGTTGCAAGGCATCCCAGATATGCTCGATAATGCTATACAATTTACTGGAAATGTACAGGATATTTGGAGAGTTTGGTGGCCAGCGGAAGTGTTTAACCTCGGAAGAGTGCTAATGCAGCCACTCTGTAGCAATTGTGTTTGTGTGGGGTGTCGCATTGTCGTGCCGGAATTACCCACTTCCGTCGGAATGCACAATGGACATGAATGTATGCAGGTGATCAGACAGGATGCTTACGCACGTGTCACCAATCAGAGTTGTATCTAGACGTATCAGGGGTCCCACATCACTCCAAATGCACACGCCATACGACGTGACCCTCCACCCTAATTTTCCCTTATAGGGACATAACCTCAAATTGATGCATTTATCCATCTCCCTCATCATAGAAAATTGGTAACATCTTCATTGGATCTCCGTGTATACACATATTTTACAGACTCCAGCGCCTGTAACATACATACTCTGTTTCCAGACATCGATTCCTATGTAAAACTTCATCAGCTAGGTCCCCTCTACAGACTCGAAAAGTGTGCAGCATGACATGTGAAACATTCTATATGCAGAGTGAATAACATGGGAGAATTGGCTAGAACTCTCTCTCTCTCTCTCTCTCTCTCTCTCTCTCTCTCTCTCTCCCACCTCCTCCTCGTCAGCTATCAAGTACCAGCTTCCTTTTAAGTCATACAACTGCTTTCTGATTTCTGGCCGAGTTCTAGATAACATGCCGCTCACTCTATTTTATCCCTAGTTGCATCTTAAATTCAAACTGTATATTGTGGTTAAAACTGTAAAAAGTTATTTTCTACGTATAAAATATGTTATAAACATGAGTTGAATTTCTTCAACCGATCTCTAGCGGCTAGTGTATTCTGTCGAAATTGATTTTCCTCTAGCTCGTCTTCTCTATTGTGTTCTATTGCACTGTAAATATTTTGGATCAATATTCTCAGCTGGGACATATGAAAGTGATGGTTCGGTAGTATTCGCACTTATCATTATTTGCCGTATTTGGAATTGGTGTATATATTTTTGTTTGGTTTGAAGATTTAGCGGTCACGTCAGCTACATAGATGTTGAGGAGTGAAGCAGCAAACGCAACAGAGTGAGTCCACGCCGGTGCTGATAGAGCCCTCTGGTAGCGAAGCCCTGCACTATAGGCAACTGAGTGTGTGAGGGACTAGTAGCGACACCTAGCAGCGAAGTGATGAACCTCAAATTGGCCGCGAAAATTGAGTTACTTAAATGTCTATTTGCTGTTTATTCCTTCCTTTACACTATTATTACAAAACAAACTATGGTATCACTGCTCTGTTTGTCTGTTACCGTATTTTTGTGTATTTCACACGTTACAAAATAATTATTTTCTCGTAACATATAATGCAAACTACATCTCCAGTGACATTAATGGACGCAGCATGTTACATTCATCATTCCCTCTTTGTAATTTAATATTACTAAAAGTTTTGTCCACACTTTTAATCATTGAAATGGATCTGTGGCTTGGAATTTAATAGCAAAATAAACAGCCACACTAGCAGAAAGTCTCTCTCTCATTAACATAAATACGAAATGTAGGTTCAATTTCCCCTGCGCAGTGAGGTGTCTGGGCTACTGTTACATTAAATGGTACCAAAATAATCGCACGGTATTCTGGGTTAAAGAATTTTGAACAGCAAGGGGAACTGCAAGTAAGTTTCTTGCAATGCTACGTTAGTGATATAATAGTACAGCAATAATAGACATTTGTTATCCCTTTTTATTGTTTTGCAGTGTCACTCATTACTGATGGCAAACGCCTTGCAGAGAAGGTAACATTCTGCATCTTCGGCTATGGCCTTTACAATCTCTTTTAGTCAACTAGACTTAACCTGTAGAGGTAGCAATATAATTTTTTTTCTGATCCACAAGATACTTTTACAAAAAGTAGAGGCCGAGAGGTTGTCATATAACTATTAATCGAAATATTATATGAAATATGTGGACGTGTAAGTAAATTCGCCAAGAAATTCCTCTTATTAATGTTACGTGTTATCGGTTTGATTCAGCATTCAGCTCACATAAAACCACGAGAAATATAGTTTTTCATAAAAAAGAGTTTATCTCATTAGTGACCTGTGTCATATCAAACATCGCATTTTGACACTAGATTAATTTGAGAAAAAAAGAAGGGCTGGGTTCGTTTTTGAAAATGCAATTAGTGGAAACAATGTATTCTTAAAAGGTATTGTCAACTGTTACGAAACGAATTCTTATACAGAATTTATTTATCACATAGTCAATCATGATACTAAGAAGAACACATTGTTGGCTTTTGTGTTGCCATTGATACAATACTTTGAATTTTCTTATGACTTTGAAATAATTACTGCTGTTTCAGCACTGAGAATGTGTGAAATACAGTATGTAATATATGAATCAGTATGATAAACTTTTTTATCAATTATTGACTGTTAACTACAAGAAAATGGCAGATGTTTGGGTATTTAACTCAGCAGTATTCAGCACATGATGTAAAACAAAATCTCTTATTTTTTGCAAGGTTTTTATTTCATGGTTGTAATCCTAGAAATATTAATGAATTACCATGATGGTAATGATACCATGAGATACATTAAGTACCTTAAAATATATGTAGATGAGGTCTGGTGAAGAAAGTGTGTGAATTAAGATGTTTGCAGCAGCATAATCAGGTTTAGTTTGTAGTGTGGGAGTGAGCTCCACGCGGGATCCGAAGCACGGACCCCACGGGGGTACCCGGCATGTTCCACATGTCAGGCAGGCTAGTGTTCGGAAATCTGAAAATTCCAGCGCCGGCCGGGGATTGAACCCCGGCCCGGCTGGGACTAATGGCCCCAGCCGAGGCGCTGGAACGTTCCAGACCCCTTACCACTAGACCACCGAGGACGCCGGCTGTTTCCTGCTCTGGGGTCCAGCTAGTGGGCGTAGAGCACTTCCCTCTGTCCTCTGTGTTTACACCGAGGCAGCAGTGGCATGGTATAACAGGAAGTGTTTACCTGCGTCCGCTGGATATCCACTTAGCGTAAGACTTACTTACCCGGCTGACGTTCGTGTCGCTATAATGTGCTCAGTTGCAGTACAATTATTTTGCGGGGACTGAAAATAGGCCTATGCAGTTACACGCAGTCGAGTCTCACTATTTGAACCTCTGTAATTCGATCGTGTTGTCAAGACCCATGTGAGAACTTCTATTTATCGAAGAAACCTCATGTGTTCGGTACATTCCATAAACGGATGCTACTGTCATAAGAGACAGCCCCGTAAACATTTTGTAATGAAGTTTCAGCCGGTACGTAATACTCGATATCTGGAATTGTTTTATCGATTATTAAGATAATCGTTTCACCCCTATACACTTCGAAAAATTCCCGTGTTTTCTCAATAAAGCATAAACACAGTACATAAATCCGTCGCGAAAATGACATCGAAGAAGTACAAGTGTTCGAGTACCACAGAAAAGAAGTGGGTCCTTGAAGGTGTTGAACGGAGAGCAGAACAAAATAAGATCTAACGTTTCGGGATTCCCTCATTCTCGCTGTAGACACTCCAGAAGCAGGAAGACCAGTTTGATGACGTCCCATGAGGAGCGAGGAATGAATTTACTCTCAAATAACTACTGTACGAGACGTATCTCCGCCTCTTGAAGAGTGTCATGGGATTCTGCTGCCGTGGACTTGGCGACCCGTGAGTCAACGCAGTGTTTCTGACCACATACATTTTAGCTGCGGGTTCTCCGACCTTCAAAGGAAGCCGCGACAATGGGGAGGCTCTGCCTGTCGTTTTGTAATAAGAACGCCCCTCCACATTTTATCCAGGCTTAAGACTGTCTATGCACACAGTGCATAGCCGTGTTTTAAAAAATATTTTTACCTTTTCCATTCTACAACAGTACTTCGTGTCTTATTTTACGAACTTTTCGTAGGAATGTCGTAAAATTTAAACGTCTTAAATCGACCGAGTCATTATGTGTTCTTAAAATATCTTTTAACAATTTATCAACACATATGTATATTTTACCTCTTTCACTGAAGAGGCTGACCAACGGATTATTTTTTTCTAATTTCAGGTATTGATTTTATTCATTCTCCTTTAGCGTATTGATCAGAAATTGTAGGTTCAGATACCTTTGCCTTATTGAGAGTATCGTTTGCGATGCCAAAAGTCGACAGCATTCTTGATCCTGTGCATCAAATTGATGACGGTAGATAGCTGACCGAAATCACTTCGAAATAAATTCTCTGAACGCAGATAACTTTGATACAGTTGTGTTAGGTATCTAGGTATTACCTAACGCAACTGAAGCCAAGTTAAGAGTGAATTTATTTCGAAATAATTTCGGCCGAATGTCTGTCTGTCTTCACCAATTCCATATTTCAGATGGTGTACTAGGATTTTCCATCTATTGACTGACTATATAGTTTACGAATTCATGATCTTTTCGCCACTGGGCATTTGCTACGCTGTCACCATCCATGCATCATCAAGGCAGTCCGGTCGAAGATGTGCTCTACAGCATACATGCGGAAAGACAATCGAACTTCTTCTTCATCCCTGTATTTCTGCGCTAATCCCAGTTCTTGTATGTCTTCCAGAGGCAATGCTTGAAATGAAAATTACAACTGGAAATAGATGTCTGGGAGAACACTGTTTCCATAGCTTAATTTGCAGCCATTTCGAAGTCTAGCACTGCAGTTTTCAATGACAATCCAGTTACGACATATCTCGGTTCAGAAAAAAATATTTCACAATTATTTTGACTTTCCTCTGGTAAAAAAGCTACTCTTTCGTGCTTCAGATATCAACATGCAATGGTGTACAGTTGCTTCAGTGGTTTCGAACAACTCTGAAATGTCCCTCCATAAGAAGAGATTTGTTTTCACACATTTTCTCCCCTTCTTCGTAACTCATCAAGCGGATTCATTTGTTGGGAACAGATTTATTATCAATTTTCAAAAAAAACTTGAGTCACTTTGGAACTCTCTTCGTGCAGCTGAATCCCTGAACTAGTGCCGTGGTTATGGGACATCCCAGTAGCTTCCCTTACACAGTGCAGTCTTTCTCATAATACGTCATACTCGCGACGTAATCTAAACCTTTATCTCGCAAATCTTGAAATTGCACTTTAAACCTTCGGAAAACAGGCACTGTCTCCTCCCCGCAGACTCTTTTCCAGCAGATATGCATTCGTATCTCAATTTCCACATCTGTTTCGTCAGGTCGGGCGAAAAACTTACTGTTCAGCAGTGATTCTACCATTTACAATTTTTAAACTGCCGCTGCTCCTGTTTCGTTCGGTGTTCATCCACATGCAATTCGTGTACTTGCCACATTTTCGGTGCCCCTGGTACCGATTAGCATCCTTTCCCCTTTCTGTTTCCTTTTCCTTTCCTTTTCCCAACTACACGGTCCACTGACATTATCATCATTATCACCGCCTGTGCCCGACGTCAAGGTGCAATAACTACTCACAGACAGTAGGTGGCAGCACTGCGTAATGCGGAAACTCGACGATTTATGTTACATCCAAAAGCACGTGATCATTGCCTTTCGGGCCTCGGGTGGATGCATTTTCGAAACGGCAAAGTTCGTAAAATGTTGGCGTGTTGCCGTATTTAAAGCACACCGAGCATGGCGCTGTCCAGAACCGACGCTGAGGCCGTTGTGGTGCCCCACGGGCCACAGACGACAGGAGTTAAAGAAGGCTGCAGGTGAATAACGTGCAACTGTTGAACAACTGACCACGCACGTTAACCAAGTGGCTACCGACAATGTCTCCTCAAAGACCACTCGGCGGAAAATGCTGCGTGTGGGTCTCCACAGCAGACGCCTGGTCCACACACCTATGCTCACTGCTGTTCACCGGCGACGAAGGCTGGAATTTCCACGTCAGTTCTGCAACCGGGCGTCCACTGCACGGTGACCAGCGGGCTTTTCAAGTGACAGTTAGACGTTGGCGTGTAGGGCGTGATTCACCTGAAAGTGAACACCCTGCAACAATCGACGGCAGGGTTAAGAAAGGATTAAGGATCGTTATGATCTCAGAAACGTTATCGTGACACTCCTGACGTGATCTCGTCGTTCTGGAAGGACAGTGGATGAGAAGAAATATCTGTCGCAACCATTGCCACACCTACATAGAGTTTGTTTTCCCTCGGAATCTGCCAGCAGAACAATTGAATCTGTGGCACAGCTTGCAGTGTACGTCCGTGCTTAACGGAATCGAGAATATGTGGGACCACCTCGATGAGGCGCTTCGTGTCCTGGGTCCTCAACCGACAAACGTAGCGCAGCTGACTAAGGCACCGGCGTCGGCATGGCTCATTACCTCTGTGACTGCTGCACGTTTCTCAGTTGTCCGCGCTTCGTGTTAATTGTATCCTTCTACAATGACTCAATGACGACACTCTCCGGTACACGACAGCATCATCAACAGCCGCAGATTGCTGTACACTTTGCCTGTCACATCATTTATGTCTACAGAGAATAGCAACTGTCTGTTACACTTCCTGGGAAACGCCTGACGATACCCTTGTCTCTGATCAACGCTCGCCGTCGAGAACGTACTAGTATCTGTTATAGTCTTTGAGCCATTCACATATCTGGTAACCTACTCCGTATGCTCATACGAAGCACTTCGTTAACAGTGTGCAGTGGAGTACCGTGTCAAAGGCTTTTCTCAAATCTAGGAGAGTGCGATCTGCCTGGCACACTTCATCCATGGTTCGCAGTATATAATGTGCGAAAATTGCAAGCTGGGTTTCACACCAGCTATCTAAAATCGTGCTGATTTATAGACATAAGTTTTTCGGTATCTAGGAAATTTATTTTAATCAGATTCAGAATACGTTCTAGAATTCTGCAGAAAATCGATGTCAAGGACACTGGTGTGTAATTACGCACATCCTTTCTTTTACTCTTCCTGTACACGAGTGTCACCTGCGATTTTTTAAACTGTCTTAGGTGGGACCCATTACAGGTGTAATATTCAGAAGGCAAATGTATATTGATCTCGTTATATACGGGTGCCACTTGCGCTTTTCCCAGTCGTTTGCGAAATACTGCTGGCCAAGATATAGGCGATAAATGTGTATGAAGTAAGTAAAACCGAAATTGTTTTAACCTCCTTGCTGTCGCTGAATCCTTTCCACGCGATGCGTTCTTGAGCGGGTCAGACAGGTAGCAATAAGTGCTCTACAAATGAGGTTGACTTTTGAAGTTTTTCTTATGAGTTTATTACACAGCAGATAGCGTCCATTCTGCATGATATCAGCAATATGAAAATTCACGGAAGTCAAATCTGGACTGTAGGGACGATGACGTAGAGCCTCCCAACCCATTATGGTTTCTTTTTCCTTCCAGTGGTTTCTTGGATCAGCTGCGCTGTGTGTGGGCGAGCATTGTTGTGTAATAGTATCTTGACTTTTCTTTGACATTGGCGACCCTTTCCTCTCATCGCTGGCTTTACTTTGCTCATCAGTATGTGTGAGTGGTCAGCGCTGCATCCTGTACGCTGATCTTCCAAATAATCACCAAAATACAACTTTGGCATCCAAATGATGGCCAGCATCTCTTTCCTCGCTGATACTCCAGTTTTGAATTTCTTTCGGACATGTGAACTGGTGTGCTTCCATTGCACGCCTTGTCTTTTCGAGTCGGGTTCACCATTTTGAACGAAAGTTTCATCACACGTTAAAATCTCGTTGAGAAAAGGTTGACCTTCACATTCATAGCACTCTTTGTTTCCTTCTGTTTATGTGTGAATTCTTTCCGGACGCACGTTGGACTTGTTTTGCTGTACTTGAGCATGCCACTGACAACGTCACGAACTGTGCCACTACCTATTTGCAGATATTTTGCTATTCAGTTCTAATGCAACACGTCGGCTATCAGGAGTAATGTCGTCAGGGCCGGCTTTAAACGAAGGAGGAGACACTTCAATTGGCAGGCCACGGCGTTTTTCATTTGTCACTGAAGTTAGATTGTTTTTGAACTATCCTACGTATTTATCGAAAATTTCCGTCGTTCGCACATCTTCGACCATACTGAAAAATCGTTAGAGAAAATATTTTGGCCGTTTTCGACCTTCTGAAAAGGAAAACGCATCGCTGAACGTTGCTCAGTTAATGTGGAAACTTCAACCGGACACGTCATTGTTAATTGCAACATTAAGGTTATAAATAAAACAGTCTTTTGTTTGTCAGCCGCTCTCAGCTCATCTCAGTCATGCCAACCTAAAGTCATGAAACTACAAAAATTCTTCCTACACACTATTCGACTTCATCAATTAGCCTTTGCAGGGGGAAAGTCAGGTAGGAGTATGCACTTAGTATTTAATCGGTCATTTCAAGTTGATGAGAAAATAAAACAAACAAATCGCAAACCATTGCTCATTTATTTACGAACAACATTTATCAGATACAGTTGAGTAACCTTTAACCCAAACCTTAAAGGTCGTTATATGACACTGCTCGTTCGTACTCGTAGCCGCATCGTCTTGTAAGAGTACGCACTAACACTAATAACAAGAAAACGCACCATGACCTTCATAAACTGTGCCACTGTTGGCAGCAGTTATCACACTTAACACAGTCTGTCACGGAAGACTCCTTTTAGTCTTAATCACACCTTGAGCAGTTCAAAACATGAAGTTTGAATAATAGACAATTGTGGAGGTGATTCGATAAACCCTATGCCAGGCACCTAGATGTGATTTGCAGAATATCCATTTGGGTGTAGATCCCTCCTTGGATTGTGCCCTGGTTGTTGCTGAAGATGATGGCGCAGTTTAATCCAGATTAGCAGTAGAGATTCTACGTTGTTCGTTAGTGACATTTTGTCCCTTCTTGGTTTAGTTTTTCAAACAATGCCTTTTTGTACGTAGACTCAAACAGAATTTCGGATGTTTTTGCAGCTTGCTTTAGATGTTCGAAATCCTAAAATTGTGCAGTTCACATAACGAAAGAACACAGTATCCTATGACTACAACATCAATAACTCTCATTTTCAATCTGTCAACTCACACAAATACCTCGGTGTAACACATTGTAGGGATACGAAATGGAAGCAGGACTGAATAAAACTCGAAACGCGTTCATAGGATTTGTAGACCTGGAAAAGCGTTCGACAATGTAAAATGGTGCATGATCGAAGTTCTGAAGAAAATAGCTCTAGGGAGAGACGGGTAATGTATTCGTACAAGACCCAACAGGAATAAGAGTGGAAGACCAAGAACAAAGAGCACGGATTTAATAGGGAGTAAGACTTTGATATATTCATTAGCCTCTACTGTTCAATGTGTGCATCAAAGAAGCCATGAAGAAAATAAGGGAGATGTTCTAGATTCAGACTGAAATACGGGGTGAAATGATATCAGTGACAATGTTTGCTGATTATATTATCGTCCTCAATGAGAGTAAACTACTAGAGGATCTGATGAGTGAAATATAATGAGTGTAGAATTTGGGGTGGGAGTAAATCAAAGACAAAAGTGATGAGATGAAGCATAAACGGGAGCAGCGAGAATCTTAACATTGGTGATGACGAAGTAAGAAATGGAACCATCACATTGTCTCAGTCAAAGGTAAAGATGGTGTCGGACTGTAATTCATTGTTAGAATTAAAGGGAAATATAATCCGTGCACAAGATGATCTTCTATTCGTGTGACCCATACTGTAATGTTGCTCCAGTGTGTGGGACCTGTCCCATATACGACTAGCAGGGGATATTGAACTGTTCATAAGGAAGTCAGCGCGAATGGTTACAGGTTAGTTTGGCCCACAGGAGAATGTAACAGAGATGCTGAAGAAATTGGCAGATGCCTGAAGATGCACGTAAGCTGTCCCGAGAAAGCCTACTTGCAAAATTTCTATAACATACCCTAAATTTTGAATATGCGAGGTGCGTTCAAAAAAATATCTGAACATTCGTAATTTCGCACCAATGGCGTGTTGGGGCGAAATGCAGTTGACATCCCTGCACACGCGTGTGCGTAATGTGTAACTGCGGAAAGTTTCACTGTTGTATGTCTGTTAGCTTATTGTTCAGTGCTGTATTGTAGAACGTTGTGTCGCACAGTTGGCGAACTTCGAGAGGGGATGGTTAGAGGAGCTATGCACCTGCAATAAATTTTGCGTGAAACTCAAGAAAACCGCCGCTCGTGTTGGCCTCGCAGTCTTAGGTGCCTTGCCACGGTTCGTGCGGCTGCCCACCGTCCGAACCGTCCGCGGTTAGAGTCCTCCCTCGGGCATGGGTGTGTATAAGTGGTGCAAGCCTAGGGACTGATAACCTCAGCAGTTTGGTCCCATAGGAAGTTAAAAGCTAAACTCAAGAACACCTTTATAGACACGCACCAAATGATGCAGGAAACCTGTGGTGATGAGTGCTTAAGCCGTACTCGGTGTTACGGATGGTTCACACTGCTTAAAAACGGCCGGACGGAAGTTAAAGACGACCCTCGTTCAGGACGTCCGTCGACTTGAGCCAGCAACGCTTGTGCCAGGAACGTCAACGAAACTGTGCGTGCTAAATGAAGGCTGACTGTCCGAGAGATTGCAGAAGAATGTAACGTTGCAGTTGGATCGTGAAATCCTAATACAGCATCTTGGAATGTAACGTGTCGCCACCAAGTTCGTGCCACGGCTCATGACTCAAGAGCAGAAAGAACTCCGCCTCGCAATCTGAGAAGAGCTTTAGGGTCACCCATATGAGAACGAGACGTTCCTTAAGAAAATTACAACTGCCGATGAGACGTAGGTGCAAGTATGACGTTGAGAACCAGGTGCAGTCTTCACAATGGGCAGGGAAATGTTCTCAACGATCAAAACATAAAAAGCATGTCAGGTCAGCTTGGCCCTTGCAGACTTTTTTTTTATTTCCAAAGTTGAAAACCAAGTTGAGAGGATGAAGATTTGTAACGATAGACGCGCGGTCCAGCGAAAGGCGAACCAAGTCTGCTCCCGCAAGTGGAAACGGTGTTGGGAGCGGTGTTTCAGTCGTGGGGCAGATCATATACAAATAAATGAAGGTAAGCGTAGAAAAGCTCCGGAATTTTTTGAATAGACCTCGTAGACGAAAGGCAGTGAATACTGGCAAGTGGTCTACAAATTTTCGTACGGTTGCGTTCGTTTCCATTCGCTGCAGTGTAAACTGGGCTTAATAATAATATTCCCGGTGTGAGATGTAATTGGCAACTGTGCAAACGCTGAGCTGTGCGCCACTTACAGCCCAGGCATAATTATTCTCGGAGGGACACATCATTATCTCCTTCGTGCCTAAAGTTGCTTCGGCCAAACTCCAACTCAATTGCCAGACCGATAGTTCGTTATCCTACTCCTCTGCAAGTAAGACTTTGTCTGAAACTATCTGTACGGTTATGTATGTTACGATACTGCAGCCACTCTTAATGGTGGCTCCACGTTTGCGAGTAACTGACGAGAAAAGAAATTCTGAATTTTGTGTGACACTCGGTAGCATTAAGAAAGCTGAGTGACATTAGTTGGTTGCCAGGTGTAATATAAAGGATAATAGCTTCACATGTTATGTTCGGATACCAAGATTTAAAAGCGTGAAGTCTTCTGCTTCAGAAGTAAGGAGCGCAACAATCAAGTGAGTTATGAACAGTAAGTGCACACAATTTTGCTCGGTTGATTTTTATTGAGGTTGCAATGTGCAGGTCAGGCAAGTGCCGTACTGTAGAGAGGCTGAGCAAGAGGAGCGTTTTGTAACAAGTGTTTGTCCTTATTCTGGATAGTTGGCTTTCTTATCTGAGAAGTAGTTGTGGGTATCGCTTGGAATGCATCACGACTAACTAAATACCCTACATCTCTCATGAATTTAAAAATAAAAGTGGAAAATTGCAACTCACTTTTTGAATTTTTTTTAATTCGAGTTAACTAGTTTTGCAGCCGTTTCAGGATCATCTTCAGATGTGGCGCACAGAATTCGCGTCTTTATTTCGGTAGAGTAAATCTGGGTACTGGCTCTCTGACAAGAAGACAGAGAACTCTTTAATGTATCGCCACGGGCGGCAGTTACACGGCAACGTGTATCGGAAAACAAACCTCCTACTTACCGTGGCAGCGTGGGCGGTACTGCAGTTAATGTCCATCTGGCAACTTGCGTTTTAGTTGTCTGTTGGCCATTGGTCAATCCCTTTTCATTGTAAATATAAATACGAATTGTCACCATATATCGCCAGCATAACGTTTACTAGAGATGTACATTACATAGATCTTCACTTAAAAATACAGCTTACTTTGATCAGTAACAATTTTTTTTTTTATTTTTGTGCGTATAACACGACGGCGTGCTGAGAAGATAATGACTCGCTCTGTTTTATTTGATAAAGTCACTAACATTCTAAATCTTTACTATGGATATCAGAAGCCCTCTGCTGCTAGGGGGCTCCGATTTTGCGTAACATAGCGGTGTGTGACGTGACTATGTTGGTGGGTGAGAAAGAACTCACAAAACTAAAAGCACGAACTAGAAGACTTCGTCCGCATGTGGGGCACACTCTCCTTAAGCATGGCAGTGCCAAACTACACACGAGCGCTGCGGAATCTGCAGCAATCCGACGTCCTCGGTTCACTGCCGTCGATCATCCTACACACAGCCTCGATTTTCGTCTTTGTGCAAAACTAAGGAAACCTTCGAGCACTTCAATTGTTTAATCGGTGCAAGCAGAGGTAGAGGTAAGGTTGTGGCTCTGTTAACACAGTCAAACAATATACTGTGACGGTATCAACAAAAGAATATCTAGCTGGGGAAATTGTGCTGGTTCCCAGGGTGAGTGTGTTGAGAAATAAATTTATAGACGTGAAGAATACAGATGTAGAATGTTAATAAAGTTTGTTTTATTTAAAAAGCGTTGCGAGTTTTCACATAAAACATCTGTCGACATTCCTTTTAAGTACGTCCTCGTACAGTGGATTTCTGAGAAAATACGTACATTGATCCAAATAAGTGTTGACAAGAAAGCTGTTAACAGCACTTGTTCAAAAAATTTTAACTGTATGGCAATTGCAGATTAATTTTATTTGCAGCTAGCGCGATTATATGAGTGGAGGACTATTAGATTTAATGGTGAGCATTAATGTAATTTTTAAGCATTGTCTTTATTGTCATTCTTTCTCTCTAAGTGCCTCGTCCTCCAATAACACTGCCGATCGGTAGCATGATCCGTTGTCCGTCCATGGTTTTTCAGAACATTGATTCAGTGCTGAACCCAAACTGCTGGTTTGAGTTATTTAGCTAGGATAACCCTGTGCGCCGTGGATCACGTATCCCATTAATCTTTCAAACAAAACAAAAAAAAAAGGCTCAAATGGCTCTGAGCACTATGGGACTTAAGATCTGAGGTCATCGGTCCCCTAGAACTTAGGTTTAAGTAGTTCTAACTAACCTAAGGATATCACACACACCCATGCCCGAGACAGGATTCGAACCTGCGACCGTAGCGGTCGCGCATTTCCTGACTGAAGCGCCTAGAATCGCTCGTCCACCCTGGCCGGCCATTAATTTTTTCCTAGAATTATTAATTTCAACAGGTTTTATTTATTGTTGCGGAATTTCGCTACCAAAAGCAATCGAGTTTTGCTTTCTGGATGCTGTTGAGAATTTCTGCGTCTTCGCACCGCCATATTTTTGTCTATATCTGTCGATAGTATCCTTAATATTTTTCGAGACGATCGCATTTCAAATGCCTAATACAGTCCATGACTCAGCCCCATAGAGTAGGACACCGAAAGTGTAACATCGAAGTAGTCGAGTGCAAATCCTAATGACTGGTCTGAAGGTTCTCAGCAGTCGCCGCGGACTAAATGAATGGTGCATTGGCTATAAGTTTTCTAGTAATTCTGGAGATTTTCCTTTGGACTAAGTACGAAGTCGTTCCTCGTTGCTTAGATCGTGCAGGTTTCAGAACGTTTGTGTTACTATGGCTACACTACTAAATGTGTGTCCACCACCATGTCAGTAGATATAATGAAACGGCGGCCATCTTTCGTTATGTCTTACAAGGAGATTTCTCCAGTGGTAGGATCGACGAAACCATCTATACGGTTATGTAGGTTAAGCACCCAAGTATCACGCACTGCAGCCATTCATCTTGGTGGATTGAAGTTTGCGAGGAACTGATGAGAAAAGAAATACGGAATTTTGTGTGTGACTGGGTAGCATGAAGAAAGCCGAATGTCATAAGTTGGTTGTGAGGGTAATGGAAAGGATACTAGCTTCACATGCATGAGGTAGTGGGTACAAATCTCACCAGAGAAAGAAATCTATTTTAGGTCTTTATCGAAGTGACATTGATAGTCATTTTCATTCAGTTGATCTAAATATCATTTTTTTTATTTCCACACCTCGGTCACGTGATTCAATATTTTAGGTCTCTTTCAATATTTTAGGTCTCTTTCAATATTTTAGGTCTTTATCGAAGTGACATTGATAGTCATTTTCATTCAGTTGGTGTAAATATAATTTTTTTTTATTTCCACTCCTCGGTCACGTGATTCAATAGTGATATGAACTGCTTCATTTGGTCTAATTTTTCTTCTTATCATACCTCCTCCACTGGAAATATTTGTTTGTGAACTTTTAATTATCTTTATGTGTCAATTCCGATTTAATTTCTCCTGTTTTTCTGATCCTGTATTTTCGTCTACGTTATTGTGTTCATTATATCGATTTCTCACTTTGCTTGAATTTTATTTTACTTATTAATCGTTCTCTCATTTAAATCTTCATCTACACTATTTTTTCCATATTGCAGCAAGAATTTAGGTTATGTTTTAAATATTTGTATGGCGATTACCATGGGAAAAAAGGCAAATCTTGTAATGACAAATACATTTTTTACCTTAATGCACAGTCAATATAAATAGATTGTTTCGTCTTTTGTTTTTTAAGTAATATATCGAAGTTTTAATAGCCAAACAGATAGGTACAATAAAATACACATTTACAAAAATTTCGATTGGAAGAAGTATGATGTAAAGAAAAATTAAACAAATGGAAAAGTTCATGGGGTGATTAAAACGATGTGACAAAGGAATGGAACGAAAAAAATTACGTTTAAACCAATAAATTGAGTAAAAATAGGCATTTAAGTTACACTACCGCTTATTTGGTTTCAAAAAGTCGATCCCACGGCTGGGGAGCTCTCCTTGTTAGTTTTAAGAGTAACAAACGGCACATTTTGAAAGAACAGTAATGTCGCAGCCCAATAGCGCCAACTAGCGGTGGCCCCTGCAAACTTGAAAGACGACTCTAGCAACAGCAAAGAAAATTTTACTGTAGCAAGTAACCTGGCGACGCTACAGACACGTTTAGACAACAGAACAACAACTAAATAATAATATACAGTGAGACGGAAGGATTCATGATTGCAATACAGGATCAAACAATAAACACCAGATATTACAGCAAGCATATTATTAAAGATCCCAATACCACAACAGATAAATGCAGACTTTGCAAAAAACAAATAGAAACAGTAGACCACATCATAAGCGGATGTACAATACTAGCAAATACAGAATACCCCAGAAGATACGACAATGAAGCAAAAATTATACATCAACAACTTGTCATATAACATAAACTAATAAAACAACACGCTCCCACATACAAGTTTGCACCACAAAATGTACTGGAGGATGGTGAATACAATTTATGCTGGAACAGAACCTTTACAACAGACAAAACAATACCACATAACAAACCTGACATCATACTCACCAATAAAAATAAGAAATTAACACAACTAACCGAAATATCCATACCCAATACTACAAATATACAGAAGAAAACTGGAGGAAAAATTGAAAAATACATCCAACTGGCTGAGGAAGTCAAGGACATGTGGCATCAGGTTAAAGTTGAAATTATACAAATTATAGTATCAACTACAGGAGTCATACCACACAATATCCACCAGTACATCAACGCAATACAGCTACATCCAAACATGTATATACAATTACAGAAATCTGTAATTATTGATACATGTCCGCAGCTGGACAAATGCAGGAGTCGGATGGCTTCTTATCCCTGTTATCACCTCATTGACCCTATTCCTGTACATCTCATGCTGCAAAAGGCGTTTATTCGGGATTTTAACACGCGGTCAGGTTACTGCGTTTCGACAGTGTAATAATACTAATAAATTTCGCGTATTTAAGTGCCCTCGTTTAAATCTTTCAATTGGACGCACTTTGGCGACTTGCTTATCATTAACGTACACCAGTTGTCCAACCGGGGAAAGGGAATCGGCAGTTTAACGTGGAATCCGCACCACATGTTGTTTCTACCGACTCCACATATCATTGAGATGTGAAGGCTGGATTAAACGCAGACTGAAAAATTTATTGGTTCAACTGGGATTCGATCCCGCGATTCTCGATTTGTAGCCACGCGCTGTGCCGGTTGACCACCAGGTCCAACAGTTACGAGATACTAATCGAACTGTATTGGCGGAGTATTTCGTCGTATTTTACGTCAAGTAAATGTGCTGTGGTGCAATCCAAAGTAAATTCATGCTAAGGGCATCAATTCCTAATCCGGAAAAATGTGGAAATCGAAATTTAATGCTCTAAGTAAAAATCAGACTCTTCCATCTTTCGTAACGAATTGTTATACATCTAGAAAATAAACCAAAATTGTGAAAACATTTCATACAAGACTACTGACAAATTTTTATGAGTAAAAATAAACGGGTATGGTAATATACATGGGGTGGATGAAAAGTAGTGGCAGTTCGGTTATAATTCATGCCAGACTTCATTGACTAAAATTCACTTTATTACATTTCCATCTCGCGTCTCGATCACTTTCCACACCCACATGAAAAATGTCATACATTGTCAGTGCATCCATCTGTGATGATGTCTCGCTAGGACCGCCATAGGGTGTCTTATCATTTGCTGTAACGCTTGCCACGAAATATTTACTTCATTTGGGCGATCAGGTCATAATTGGGGGGGACTCTACCGGATGAATACCGTGGATGTTCCAGTATGTTTAGCTGCCACATACGCGGAGCTCCTGCACAGGGATCGTCGTTTGGCGTCTTGCATCTTCGTGAAAGTTGGTGGAATGCAGCGCCGGATGGAAAGATTGTGGCGCGCTCCGACCACGTGCCCTTTCAGTCTTGACCCAAGCAGGTTTTTCGTGTTTCCCAAACATACTATTAAGGCACTTGAGCTAGCCTCTCCAACTTTGAGATAGTACACACCGCGACTGACTCAAACAGACCTATGCCGCTGACTTTACTACTTAAGCACCATCTATAAGCAGCAGAAAGTGTGCATACCAAATGACTCACAACCTTCATGTTTGGGCATTGTGCCACTACTTTATATCCAACACATTCAAAGACGCATGCGTGAGTACTTGTTATCTCCCATCTTGGTAGTGGCCTAATTATTGGGAGGTTTTGAAGTGCGTTATCTATACCGGGTTATCATCCGATCTGGCCCCTCTATATTTCTGGAACTAAGAGACATATACAATGAAATTTGTTTTTTGATGAACGGAAACTGAAAAAGTTTTTCATCCTTTTCATTGGTGTTCAGTATGCATCCTTGACATGCACGGAATGTGTCAATGCGGTGTTCAAATTATACCAACACTGCAGCAAGCATGTCTTGGGTTTCCACAGGTGCTGTTAACCGATGTCTCAGTTCATTTACTGCTGTTGGTAACGTAGGTACATAAAGAATATCTTACAAAACCATACATATATTATCACATATAGTCGGGTACGGTGACCTTGGAGTCCAGTAATCTAAGGCTGAGTCATTTAGTCCAGTGTGACAGATCCATCGTTCAGTAATCGTTTGGTTTAGAAATTCCGCACTTCCAGATGCCACTGTCGCGGTGCCCCATCCCATTGGTAAATGAAGTCGTGCGAATCATACTGTGGGAAAAGAAAGTTTTCAAGCATATCGAGATATATGCTTCCTATAACAGTGTTTCCGGCTAAGAAAAATGAATCTTACACCTTTTCCCGTTAAACTGCACAAAACACATTAAATTTAGGGGCGTCTATTTTATGTTGTACAACTTCATGTGGTTGTCCCGTACCTCGTCACATTATGACAGTTCAACTTTCCGTATTAATGGAATGTTGCCCCTTCTCTTACTGTTGCTCCCACACTATCTACCTCAGGAGCAGCACCCATTAAACCACCGGGGACACCAGTCCCCACTTCTAAGCCGGAGAAGCGTAAGTCTTCTTCGGCTTCTCTCGCTCGGAAAGGATCCCTTGGGTCACTCCCTTCCCAGGTTCCTACCAGCGGCACAGCAGACACCAACCAGTGGCTGAAGAAGCCACAGGAGGCTGGTCGTCGAGCTTCGCGATCATCTTCAGTTCCGAAGACTGACACCAATCAGCCCTCTCAACAACCGCAACCGAAGGAACAGCGAGAGAAACCGACATTGAAGCCCCGTAAGACCAAGGCACCTGCATCGCTCCTACTCCCCTGCTGCCTACAAGCTCTGCGTCTGAGGATGAGGTGGAGATTCTTGCGTCCGCTGAGGACTTCGATCTCGCCGGTCCCTCAGACGCAATGGATAGCATTTGCACGGGTGTTCCATCAGAGGCAGTAGGTGACCCAGCGGCGTAATCTGCCTTCCCAGTCCTGTCACGCCTTTCTCAGCCATGGACAACACTATCCTCCAGTGGAACTGCAGCGGTTTCTTCCACCATCTAGCTGAGCTCCGCCAACTTATCAGCCTTCACCCTTTCCTCTGCATGAAGCTTGGTTTCCGGCAATGCGAACCCCCGCCCTCCGTGGCTATCGGGGTTATTATAAGAACCGGGCAGCTTATGAAAGGGTGCCTGGTGGCGTCTGCATATATGTCCTGAACTCTCTTCACAGCGAGTCTGTCCCTCTCCAAACACCTTCAGAGGCTGTCACTGTTCGGGTGTGGACGCTATAGGCTGTTACCCTCTGCAGTCTTTACCTTCCACCGGATGGTGATGTCGCGCAGCATGTCCTGGCTGCTCTGATAGCCCAATTGCGGCCACCTTCCATGTTACTGGGCGACTTTAACGCCCATACCCATCTGTGGGGTGGGTCAGTGGCAACAGGTCGAGGCGCCATCGTAGCGCATTTATTGGCGCAGCTCGATCTCTCGATATTAAATGATGGTGCCGTCACACACTTCAGTGTGGCGCACGGCACATACTCCGCCATGACCTTTCGATCTGTAGCTCTACCCTATTACCGTCTGTCCAATGGAGAGTGCATGACGACCTGTGTGGTAGTGACCACTTTCCGATCTTTCTGTCATTGCCACAGCGTCAGTTTTCTGGGCGCCCTAGCAGATGGGCTCTGAATAAGGCTGACTGGGACTTGTTCTCCTCCACTGCCGCTATTGAGCCTCTCTCTAACGCTGCCATTGATGCAGTGGTTCAATCGGTCACCACCGGCATCGTTACTGCCACCGAATCTGCCATTCCCCGTTCTTCTGGGTCCCCTCGGCGGCGGACTGTGCCTTGGTGGTCGCCTGAGATCGCTGAAGCGATTAAAGATCGCCGGCGGGCGCTCCAGAGTCACCATCGACATCCCTCAATCGAACACCTTACCGCCTTCAAACGGCTGCGTGCGCGAGCCCGCCGCATTATCCGCCAACGTAAGCAGGAGTGCTGGGAGCGGTATGTGTCCACCATTGGCCTCCATGTCACGCCATCGCAGGTCTGGGCCAAGATTCGACGCCTCTATGGCTATCGGACCCCTGTCAGCGTCCCTGCGCTGTCACTGAATGGAGCAGTTTGTACTGACTCCGACGTCATTGCAAACCGCTTAGCAGAGTAATTTTCTCTGAATTCCGCTTCTGCCAACTACCCCTTGGGCTTCCGCTGAATTAAAGAGCGGATAGAACGTCGGAGTCTTTCTTTTCGCACCCACCATCCTGAATTGTACAATGTTCCACTCAGTGAGTGGGAATTTCGCAGTGCCCTCGCCGCTTGTCCTGATACCGTTCCTGGGCCAGATAGCATCCACTCCCAGATGCTGAAACACCTTTCAGTGGACTGCCAGCAACGCCTCCTCGACCTTTACAACTGTATTTGGGTCGAGGGTGAATTTCCGTCGCAATGGCGGCAAAGTCATGTTGTCCCCATTCTGAAACCAGGGAAAAACCCTTTGGAGGTAGACAGCTACCGTCCCATTAGCCTCACCAACGTTCTTTGCAAGTTGCTTGAACGGATGGTGAGCCGGCGCTTGAATTGGGTAATGGAGTCTTGGGGCCTTCTGGCTCTGTCTCAGGGTGGGTTCCATAAAGGCCGCTCCGCCGCCGACAATCTGGTGAGCCTGGAGTCTGCCATCCGTACTGTCTTTGCCCGCCGTCAGCATCTGGTCGCTGTCTTTTTCGACATGCAGAAGGCGTATTATATGACATGGCGTCATCACATCCTTTCTACCCTTCATGGATGGGGTCTTCGGGGCCCTCTGCCAATCTACATCCGCAATTTTCTGTCGTATCGTACCTTCCGCGTACACGTCGCGGCCTCATATAGTTCCTCCAAAGGAGAACGGTGTGCCACAGGGTTCTGTTCTGTCTGCCTGTTTTTAATAGCCATTAACGGGCTCGCTGCGGCCGTGGGAAATTCTGTCTCCGCTTCCCTGTATGCTGACGACTTCTGCCTTTACTACAGCTCTATTGCCATTGCAGCTGGTGAACGTTAGCTACAGGGCGCAATCCGCAAGGCGCAGTCTTGGGCTGTAGCGCTTGGTTTTCAGTTTTCGGTAGCCAAGAACTTCGTTATGCATTTTTGCTGGCGACGCATTGTTCACCCGGAGCCGCGGCTTTATCTCGACGGCGAGCTTCTTACATTGGTAGAGTCACATAGGTCTTTGAGGGTGGTTTTTGATGCCCGGTTGACTTGGCTGCCTCATATTCGGCAGCTTAAACAGGCGGCGGCATCTAAATGCTATGCGATGCCTGAGCCACACCAAGTGGGGCGCCGACCGATCTGCTCTCCTACGGCTTTACCAGGCGTTAATCCAGTCCCGTCTGGACTATGGGAGTCTGGCTTATGGCTCAGTATCCCCATCTACGTTGCGGGTGCTGGACCCAATACTACACAGCGGCATACGACTTGCCACTGGTGCCTTCCGGACCAGCCCTGTGGACAGCATACTAGTGGAGTCAGGTGTCCCTCCCCTGCGGTTACGACGCCAACGTTTGCTGGCCGCTTATGCTGCTCATTATTTTAGCTTGCCTGGGCATCCCAACTATCGTCTCCTGTTCCCGCAATCGGTCGTCCAGCTCCCAGAACGTCGGCTTCGGTCAGGTTGTACGATCGCGGTCCGAGACAAAGAGCTTCTTTCCGGTCTTAGGGTCCTCACTGTTCCACCTCCTTTCCGGGCCACATTGCGTGCACCCCCATGATGTGTTCCTCGCCCTTGCCTTCGGCTCGACTTGGCACAGGGCTCGAAGGACTCAGTCCCTTCAGAGGCTTTCCGCCGCCGATTTTTTTCTATCCTGGCCAGGTATCAGGGCTCTAGCGTTGTATACACTGACGGTTCGATGGTTGCTGGTCGTGTTGGTTATGTGCTAACTCTAGGGGACCATTCCGAACAACGCTCCTTGCCAGATGGCTGCAGCGTTTACACTGCGGAGCTGGTCGCCATCTTTCGAGGCCTAGAGTATATCCGCTCCTGCTCAGGTGAGTCCTTCGTTATCTGTAGCGATTCCCTGATCGGTTTACGAGCTCTCGACCAGTGTTTCCCTCGTTCTCGTCTGGTGATGGCTATCCTGGAGTCCCTACATACTATTGCGCGATGCGGCCGCTCTGTGGTCTTCGTGTGGACCCCAGGCCATGTTGGGATACCCGGCAATGAGAATGTTGACCGCCTGGCGAAAGAGGCCACCAGTACACCATCTCTGGACATTGGCCTCCCAGAGACAGATTTGCGAGCGTTCCTACGCAGCAAAATTCTGGACCTTTGGGACACTGAATGTCGCGCCCTGCCTTCACGAAACAAACTTCGGGCCATCAAGGAGGCTACCGGTGTGTGGCGCTCCTCCTTTCGGGCCTCTCGCTAGGAGTCTGTTGTCCTCTGCCGGCTGCGCATTCGGAACACATGGCTGACGCACGGCCACCTATTGCGACGTGAGGACCCACCTCTATGTCGCTGCGGCTCCGTTTTAACAGTGGTCCACATTTTATTGGACTGTCCACTTTTAGCTGTGCTCAGGCAGTCGTTCGCACTGCCTGACACGCTCCCTGCGCTTTTAACAGATGACTCTGCTATGGCTGACTTAGTTTTACGTTTTATTCGGTCAGGAGATTTTTATCATTTGATCTGGGTGTTCCTGTTTTATTTTATTGTTTTGTGTTGATTCTGGCCTTTGGCCTACGATTTTAAACTGAGTTTTTAATGTATTCTCGGTGGTTGGCTTTTCCTTTTTTATCCCTATGGTCGGCCAACCACCGCCACACTCTGTGTGGTTTTACTTTGTTTTGTTTTGTCTGAGTATTTCTTGTCCTGTGTCGTCTGCCGTCTTTCCTGTTGTTTGTTTTTCTTCTCTTTGGGTGGGTGTTTTTTTTTTTTTTTTTTTTTTGAAAAAGGGACCGATGGTCCCTTTAATCCCACAAACCAACCAAGCAAACAAATGATAACAATTGTAGGAAAATTGGGCGACTTACTCAGGACAAAGTCATAACGCGTTGGTCCACCTCTGACCATTAAGCAAGCAGCCATTCGGCTTGATCTTGATTGATAAAATTGGTGGAGGTCCTCCTGACGGATGTCGTACCATATTCAGTTCAACTGATTCGTTACATCATCAAAATCCCGACCTGGTTGCAAGGAGCTGCCCATATTGCTCCAAAATTGGGGAGAGAGGCGGCGATCTTGCTGGCCCGTGTATTGTCTGGTACGTACACACAGATGAAACTCTCTCCATGTGTGGTGCATAAAATATCGTCGACACTAAAAGCATTCCCAGCAGAGTTTAACCCCTCGTAAAGCAAAAAGGTTGTTATACCACATACTGAAGTCCACTACTAGGAGTCTGGATACTTTTATCGGATAGTGTATTTCAGACTGTTAGCAGTTGCCAGAAGTTGGGACATTTGGCTCTCCGCTTAAGGCTGGTGCGGGTCGGGTCAAGATACCTCTAAAACTTGAGACATCTGACACCATTAGAGGAAAATGTCCATCAAAGTAGCTGTGTTGTGCTTTTTACCTACAGTTGTTCTCGTGGGCGTCAGAGCCGCCGTAGCCAAGACGCCCCCTGGCGCCTGATGATCTCTCAGAAATTATGAAATGTTTTCGCAGATTTCAGTTATGGTGCGACAACAACTGTATAATGTACCGTAAACATACAGAATGTTCCGAAATCCTCGTTACAAACTTCTAGTGTAGAGGGGGACCGAGTACACAATACTCGTATGCTGAATTGGAACCCATATCCTGTAACACACCGTTTCCTCGCTACAGCCATTTGAAAACATGTTGGTAACGCGAGCACTTGTGCAAGTAAGTTACTAGGTGTGACCCAGTACATCAATAGTTCCACAATTCCACTCATTAAAAGGAAACTTAATCAGGTTTCAGAAACACTGATCTTTACAATACGGCCTTTTCCAACTCGGGTGCGCTGCGTCTCTTTGAAGCACTGCTATCACCCGTGCGGACGGTGAACGCACCATTTTCTCAAAGTCGTTGCGCAGTTGTGGCGAAAAGCGTATGCCATGAAGTCGGACGTTGCGGAGAAAGAGCTTGATAAAGGCGACGAGCTTCGCCATACAGAAGGATCATGTCGGTGTATTGGGCAAAAGTGCATTCCGCAATGTTGCCCTCATACTGACAGACACGTGAGTGACGCACGAGCCATGTCAGAGTGGTAGGACAGACGGTAAATGACATCCGACGTAAGCACCTCGCCCCACCCCCTCCGCCACCCACGATTACTACCCTGTTGCATACCCACCTAGCAAGCATGTATTTAAACGGCTGAAGCACGCAAAGTATACGTTTCCGTACGTGGGTTCCAATTAAAAATATTGTCGCTTAGTTCCCTCTAAAAGTGCTAGAATTTCGGAAAACTCTGTATCTGTCCAGTAAACTGTACAGCTGGTGTCATACCACATTCGAAATATCCGATTATATTTCAGGATTTCGGTGTTATGGACTTTGCAGAAACATTACTGAATTTTCCTGTGTATTGTTATCATTAAAGCAAAGTACCGTTTCTGTCTCCATGCCATAAAGCATAGGGCTCGGCCGACTTCCTTCCCCGTCCTTCCCTAATCCGATGAGACCGATGACCTCGCTGTCTGGTCTCCTTCCCCAAACCAACCAACCAACCATGCATATCATTTCAAGCACTATTTCAGTTGCTAGGTTTTAGGAAAAAATAATTGTATCATTCTCAAAATATCGGAGAGAAGCGATATAGTTCCTACAAAGAACTTGAAGAATATTATTTTGGGTAATAGGTCAAGTCATTATAAAACGCCCAAAAACGAAAAGACCGACATTTCGACCATCTTTTAAGCGATCCTCTTCAGGGCGAATAAATGCCAGTAAATTTCAAATCAGTGCAAACTCCACTGCAAAAGCGAGAGTTCAATTAGGGAACAACTTCTATTTCTTCTTCTTCACCTTTGATTAATTTCCCGAATTCCTTTTCCTTTTTGTATGTTGCTGTCTTCATACAAGGTGTTTCACAGCTCATGTTACACATTTCTAGAGCTTGCAGTTTTACTTAGAAACTCATTCCTGCAAACGTGACCCAACGACGCCGTGGAGCATCAAAGTTACAGGCGCCAGGTCCGGTAAATGTATGTATATACAGGATGATCCGTGATTGTGTTACAAATGTATCGATTTGAGGTGAGGGCCTCTGTACCAGAAAAAACGTGTCGATAGTTGTAAATGAAAATCGTTATCCTACCTCTGAAAGTAGAACGCAAGTACTGGTACCGTTGTTGCTAAGCCGGCCGCGGTGATCTAGCGGTTCTAGGTGCGCAGTCCGGAACCGCGCGACTGCTACGTTCGCAGGATCGAATCCTGCCTGGGGCATGGATGTGTGTGATGTCCTTAGGTTAGTTAGGTTTAAGTAGTTCTAAGTTCTAGGGGACTAATGACCACAGCAGTTGAGTCCCATAGTGCTCAGAGCCATCTGAACCATTTTTTGTTGTTGTTGCTAAGATTGTAGGGTAGGCAACTTTCATAGACGGCAGTATAGACCAAAACAAGAAAAAATGTGCATAAACATGGACTCTAAACTGCATACTTCAGGAGCTAGAAGCACTTGTTCAATAGTGGAGATGGGTTTTACGCTAGCGAAGATGAACAAGTGCTCATGGTTCATGACATGATGTATGCATTTTGCAGCATATGTGTACTGGACAATTTTTTTCTACTTTCGTTCCATACCACCGCCTTTGAAAGTTTCCTGTCCTACATCTTAGCAACAGCGATAACGGTAAATACTGCCAGAGGTAACAGAAAGGTTTTCTGTTATAATTTTCCGGTACAGGGACATAATCTCAAAAAAAAAAAAAAGAAAGAAAATGGTTCAAATGACTCTGAGCACTATGGGACTTAACATCTGTGGTCATCAGTCCCCTAGAACTTTGAGCTACTTAACCCTAACTAACCTAAGGACACGACACACATCCATGCCCGAGGCAGGATTCGAACCTGCGACCATAGCAGTCGCGCTGTTCCGGACTGAGCGCCTGAACCGCTTAGACCACCGCGGCCGGCGACATAATCTCAAATTTATACATTTATCCATCTGAGTCATCTTAGAAAGTTTGTAACATCTTCGTGAGATCCCTCTATTTTTGTAGGCGCCGGTGCCTATAACTTTGGCGCTCTGTAGCGTCGCTAGATGACGTTTTCAGAAGTAGACAACTGTTCAAGTTTTACATAATAAAGTCCCCTCTACAGCCCCGAGTAGTGTGAAGCATGACTTGTGAAACACCCTGTATATAGAATGAATAACATCAGGGAATGGACTAGAACGCTGTCTCACTCATTTCTCACGTATTTCCTTTCTTTTATGTCCAACTCGTACAGCTGCTGTCTCATTTCTGGTGGAGTTCTAAGTAATGTTTCGCTCGCTATATTTTATTCCTGGTTGCATCTTAAATTCAAACTGTATATTCTGGTCAACATTGTCAGAAGTTTTTTCTGTATCTAAAGATGTTATAAATATGGGTTCTGTTCCCTCCAAATTGATTTTCCTCTATATCAGCTTCTGTAAGGTCCTCCATTCCTCTGCAAATAATTTGTATCACTATTTTCAGCTAGGAGTTATCATAGTGGTGGTTTGGCAGTATTCGCACAGACCACTATTTGCTCTATTTGGTATTGGTGTTTTTACGTATCTCGTTTAGTGTGAAGATTTAGCGGTTATTTCAGCTGGCGTAGACGTTCAGGAGTGAAGCAGCAAATCCCGGCAGAGGGAATCGTCGCCAGCTCCGCTGCAGCCCGGCGCTACAGACAACTGACTGTGTGAGGGACTAGCAGCGATGTTATGAATAGGAAAAGAGTGTTACTGAAAGTTTTGTCTGCGCTTTTTAGCATTTAGAATGGAGATATGGCATGGAATTTAATAGCAAAAGAAAACAGCCATAGTAGCAGTCTCTCTCTTGCAATGCAACGTCAATGATACAATAGTACAATAGTACAACAATAATAGACCAACTTAATCTGTAGAGGTAGTAATATAATTTCTTTTCTGACCTGCAAGATACTTTCATATAAAGCTGAGCCTGAGAGGTTGTCATGTAACTAGCAACGGATATATTATATGAAACATGTAGACCTGTCAGTAAAATAGTCAACAAATTCGTTTTTTAAATGTTATATGCTTAATTTAGCATTCAACTCACATAAAACCAGGAGAATTATTCTCTTTCATACAAAGAAAGAGTTTATCTCATTGGTGACCTGTGTCATATCATAATCTCATTTTTTGACGCTTGAATAATTTGGAAAAATAAGAAGGCCTGTGTTCGTTTGGAAAATACAGTTAGTGATAATATACATTTATAAAAGGCATTGAGTGTGAACTGTTACGAAACGATTTCTGATACAGAATTTATTTATTATCATATAATCAATCAGGATACTAAAAAGAAAAGGCACACTGAGACACCTGAAAATATTTTTTTTTCTTTCACTGTTCACTTGTGTGATGGTATTGATATAATACACTCCTGGAAATGGAAAAAAGAACACATTGACACCGGTGTGTCAGACCCACCATACTTGCTCCGGAGACTGCGAGAGGGCTCTACAAGCAATGATCACACGCACGGCACAGCGGACACACCAGGAACCGCGGTGTTGGCCGTCGAATGGCGCTAGCTGCGCAGCATTTGTGCACCGCCGCCGTCAGCGTCAGCCAGTTTGCCGTGGCATACGGAGCTCCATCGCAGTCTTTAACACTGCTAGCATGCCGCGACAGCGTGGACGTGAACCGTATGTGCAGTTGACGGACTTTGAGCGTGGACGTATAGTGGGCATGCGGGAGGCCGGGTGGACGTACCGCCGAATTGCTCAACACGTGGGGCGTGAGGTCTCCACAGTACATCGATGTTGTCGCCAGTGGTCGGCGGAAGGTGCACGTGCCCGTCGACCTGGGACCGGACCGCAGCGACGCACGGATGCACGCCAAGACCGTAGGATCCTACGCAGTGCCTTAGGGGACCGCACCGCCACTTCCCAACAAATTAGGGACACTGTTGCTCCTGGGGTATCGGCGAGGACCATTCGCAACCGTCTCCATGAAGCTGGGCTACGGTCCCGCACACCGTTAGGCCGTCTTCCGCAAACGCCCCAACATCGTGCAGCCCGCCTCCAGTGGTGTCGCGACAGGCGTGAATGGAGGGACGAATGGAGACGTGTCGTCTTCAGCGATGAGAGTCGCTTCAACCTTGGTGCCAATGATGGTCGTATGCGTGTTTGGCGCCGTGCAGGTGAGCGCCACAATCAGGACTGCATACGACCGAGGCACACAGGGCCAACACCCGGCATTATGGTGTGGGGAGCGATCTCCTACACTGGCCGTACACCTCTGGTGATCGTCGAGGGAACACTGAATAGTGCACGGTACATCCAAACCGTCATCGAACCCATCGTTCTATCATTCCTAGACCGGCAAGGGAACTTGCTGTTCCAACAGAACAATGCACGTCCGCATGTATCCCGTGCCACCCAACGTGCTTCAGAAGGTGTAAGTCAACTACCCTGGCCAGCAAGATCTCCGGATCTGTCCCCCATTGAGCATGTTTGGGACTGGATGAAGCGTCGTCTCACGTGGTCTGCACGTCCAGCACGAACGCTGGTCCAACTGAGGCGCCAGGTGGAAATGGCATGGCAAGCCGTTCCACAGGACTACATCCAGCATCTCTACGATCGTCTCCATGGGAGAATAGCAGCCTGCATTGCTGCGAAAGGTGGATATACACTGTACTAGTGCCGACATTGTGCATGCTCTGTTGCCTGTGTCTATGTGCCTGTGGTTCTGTCAGTGTGATCATGAGATATATCTGACCCCAGGAACGTGTCAATAAAGTTTCCCCTTCCTGGGACAATGAATTCGCGGTGTTCTTATTTCAATTTCCAGGAGTGTATTTTGCATTTCCTTTGACATTGAAATAATTTATCCTGTTTCAGCACCGGGAATGTGCGAAGTAAAAATGTATCAGTATTATTTTTCAAATTACTGATTATTAACTACAAGAACATTGAAGCTGTTTTGGTATTTATTTTAGCAGCATTTAGCACAAAAACGAAAATATAACGTATTATATTTTTTTAGTAAGGATTTTATTTCATTGTTGTTATCCTGAAAATGTTCATGATACTATGCAGTGAGATATATTATGTACAAAATACGTCGAAAATATATGTAGATGTGATCTGGTGAAGAAAGTGTGCGTATTAAAATTTAAAATGTTTGGAACACCTTAATCAGGTTTAGTTTGTAGTGTGGGAGTGGGATCCGAAGCGCGGACCCCGCGGGGGTCCCCGGCATGCGCCACATGCCAGGGCAGAGGTGGAGGCTAGTGTTCGGAAGTCTGAAAATTCCAGCGCCGGCCGGGGATAGAACCCCGGCCCAGCTGGGGCGAATAGCCCCAGCCTAGGCGCTGGAACTTTCCAGACCCCCTTATCACTAGACCACCGGGGACCCCGGCCTTTGCCTGCTCTGAGCTCGGTCTGGCAGTCGTGTCCGAGTACAGCACTTCTTGTTGTCGACTGTGTTTACATCGGACGCTGAGACGCCGGAAACATTAGAACGCTGTCAGGGGGAAGTGTTTACCTCCGACTGCTCGCTGACCCCCTTACCCAGCTGAAGTTTTATTGCGTGGCTGTAGTTGCTTTACAGTCATCAAAGACATTTGAAATCAGCCTTTGCGACTGTATGCAGTCGACACTTGTTAATCGATTGTTTCAACATGTTCCCAAATGACTCGAGAAAACCGAAGAAATTTCTTCGCTAATCGAAGCGACTGTCATAGCAGAGTGACGCGTAGACATTCTGTAAATAGAAGTCAACGCCTAGCTTACACCGGATAGTTCTATTTGTTTCAACAATGCACAAATATCTGTGTGTGCAGTTCAGGTCTGCGCCGTAGATTTTTCGTAAAAACGTCGGGATAAAATCGTAACACGTGTTCCATATTAATATGTAATTTAATTATCAATATCTTTGATACAGTGGTCACGCGGTGACTCACGATTTTGGACTTTCAGTGGCCGGTGAACGATATAGCCTTTGAGTATGTTATCGAGTTGCGCCGTTTCTTCCTTTTATTCCGACTCTGCGTGAGCTGTCGCACTCGCTCAGCGCTGCTCTTTTTAGGTTTCTGGGAGGGCTTTTCTCGCGTTTTCTGTAATTTAGAGCACATTTACAAGTCCTATGAGACGAACTCTTCCTTTGTGTCATAGGTTTAAACTCAATATAGATTTTCGTTTATATTCCGGCGAATATTTTTATTTTCTCTCTATGACTCTCTTATGACTCCCAGCGGCGCTCCATAAACTTTTCATCGCAATGACGCCCAAATCAGTATCCTAGCTTACAGCGACACCAGTTATAGTTATAAACTTTACACAAAGCTAATTTGTAACAATGACGCGCAAATGCCTACACTGGTACGATGACAACACAGGCAATAAGCGGCAACCACGTAAAGACGACGTGGACTTAACCTTTGTTTGCGCATTACCGGTGTCTTAGTGATTCAAATCTGACGCCATTTTGCCACGCAAGAAACTTCGGCCAAGGAGAAAGTAGACGTTTCCACGTCAGAATAACTTCCACTAAGTTTTCGACTTTCGTAAAACAGAAACGAGTTTCGACGCTGAGGAATGCAACAAGAAGTAGCAGGTGAGGAATTGTTTCGAGATTCCACCATCCATGCTGCAAACGATCATCAAGCGGAAAGATAATGTTGCTGATAAATATTAATAGTCGGGAGCAAGCAGACTGGACGAGGCGAGCCCCCGCCTCTTGCTGAAAGCTTATGGAATTGGCTTACTCGATGCAGGGTACAAAAGGCATGTTTGGCTGGCATCCTTATTTATTTCCAAGCATGCATTTCTCATTGTCATATATAATTATAAACGAAAAATTAATTAACAATATTAGGTTCGCAGGCCTCCGCATCCCCACATAATAGGAAATTCTTGGAGGTGTTTTTGTTCTGTCATTGGAACTGCATAAATGCGTGATTTTTTTTTTTTTTTTCACCCGAAGCGTTTCGCTTTATTGAGATAAAGCATCAACAGTGGTGGTCATTTTCGCTTACGCCGGTAAATGCCGTCTACTTGCACATCGTCGTTATTCTGAGTTTTGGTCTAATATTTAGTTGTTCTGCAGCACTATGCAATTCTGATGTTTTCACAACAAAATTTTATGCATACCACTGTATTCTGTTTGTTTTTGTACTTTGAAGTACAAAAACAAACAGAATACAGTGGGTGGTGTGCATAAAAGTGTGTTGTGGAAACATTCGTAGTGCTGCACAACTACTAAGTATTAGACCAAAATTATCACTTTCTAACACAGAAAAACGACGATTTGCTAGCAGACGGCATTTCGCGATGTAAGCGAGAAATCATCAACAGTGATGATGCTTTACCTTAACAAAGCGAAACGCGTCTGAAAGAAAATCACACATTTCTGTAGTTGCAACGACAGATGAAAAATACCCTCAAGAATTGTAAAGCAACTACGGACACTATGGCTATACAAATGAGGTACGTAATAGACAATGTCCGCTTCAGGGGCCAGTTTGGCCTGATTAACAACACTTTAATCTTGAAAGTTGTACCGTATTTTACGGCCTGTACGACCCTACAGACTATAAGACACACCTTAATATTTAAGCAATTTTAAGAAAACAACATGTTTACAATTTTTATTATTGATTGCAAATCTTGACTAAAAAAAAGGTTTGGTGCATAAAACCGAACTGACTTTTAAAATCCATCTGAACGTACCTCTTCATCTTCGTCCTGTCCATATATGAAATGGTCTTCACTGCCATCGAGAGCAAAACTTACGCCGCACTTCTAAAAGATTTAACAGTGATGCCTCCTGTCACTCTAGACCACGACTGTTTTATGCACCGACACACTTGATTTAATGTAGGCCGTTTTAAAGTTACCTTCGGCCTGAATTCATGTTAGTTATCGAGACAAGAGATTGCAGTTGTGAAGTAAGTCCTCTCGCAATAACAGCAAACACCGTGTTTCCCTGTCTCAAAGTTTTTCAAATGACTGCTAAACTGATCTAGCACCAGAAGACCACCCTTCTCTCGCACACTCAGTCACTCCACAATTTCATACCAGCCTTGTCCATCCAACAGTTGTCAAGTACGTGAACAACAACAAGGCCGCCTGGCAGTATTTCAGGTTTTGGGCTTGAAAATGGTCATTGGATTAAGTTTAGTACCGCAGGGACAGCAGTGTAGTTCATATTTTTCATGTCCACTTGTTTTAATACTTTTCATGGCAGAATTTCTGTTACTCGACACATCAAATGTCACAGGAGTTTTGTCTAATGTGGCCAGCGTTCCCGCGGCATCGAATATGTGGCCATTTTTAAGACTGGTGGGAATTTTAAATCAAACACCGGACATTTTTATATTCATTTCGAGTATAAGACGCACCTGAAATTTGGAGGCAGCTTTTCGAAGAAAAAGTTGTGTCTTATAGTCCGTAAAGTACGGTAGTCCTCTCTCAGATAAGAATACAGGCGATCTCGTCACCAAATGTAAATTAGGCTAGTTGTTCAGTGTTTCCTCCTAGAAGAATTTGGGCACTTTGATGTATGAGCAATGTGACTGTAAGAAAGGGATCAGATCTAGAATAGAGCAAGATAAACTATTCTTAAGGTCGTATCTTGGTCAACAACTGTGAATGAGAACGATTCGCTGCCAAGTGTTCTCCACATCTCTCTATGGATGCGAAAGCTGGACCCTTGACCAATATCTAGAGAAAAAATTTAATGCTTTTGAAATGTATCTGTATCACTGCCCCTTACATAGGCTGTTGAAAACTTGAGTCGAAGCAGTCTTCCATTGGACGAAAGAGCAAAAAGAACTATTGGTCACTATAAAGCAAAGGAAGATTTCATATCTAGGGCACATTACAAGTAGGCGAGAGATAGTAGTTATTACAACTCATCAATGAAGGGAAAATACAAAGGAAAAAGGTTTGTGGAAGACGAAGTAAATGGTGATTGAAGGACATTCGGAGGTGGCCCAAGGAGCGTTCAATAAGTAATGTAACACACTTCTTTCCTCAGACAGTACCGTATAAAAATGCGAAGTAGTTGTGGAATACTCCCGCTTCAGCCGCTATAGTTTCATGAAGTTCCGATAGGTGGCGGCACTGCAGGTAGCTTTAAAAATGGCATCTGTAATGGTGGTGCGTTCCAAGCAGAGCGCTGTTACTAAGATTCTTTTGGCGCAAACCCAGAGCATCGCAGATATTTGTAGGCGCTTGGAGGATGTCTACGGAGACCTGGCAGTGAACAAAAGCACGGTGAGTCGTTGGGCGAGGCGTTCGTTATCATCGCAACAAGGTCGCGCAAACCTATCCGACCTCTCGCACTCGGCTGTGATTCCTGCAATGTTGGAACATGCGGACACTCTCATTCGAGGTGACCGACGGATCACAACGAACCACCTCACTGCTCGATTGGACGTCTCTGTTGGTAGTTCTGACCCACCCGTCCTCCAGATAGGGTGCTGAACGGTGTGTGCTTTCTGCGTTTCTCACCGCCGAACAAACGACCGTAAAGAGCAATGGAGGACCATCTATGCGGAACTGCTTGCGCGTTATGAGGCTCATCGTGACAATTTTTTCTCGAACAGCATCGCAGGTAATAAACACTCTTCCGAAAAAAATGGCTCTAACCGCTATGGGACCTAACATCTGAGGTCACCAGTCCCCTAGACTTAGGTTTAAGTAGTTCTAACTAACCTAAGGACATCACACACATCCATGCCCGAGGCAGGACACGAACCTGCGACCGTAGCAGCAGCGCGGTTCTGGATTGAAGCGCCTAGAACCACTCGGCCACAGCGGCCGGCTTATCAGTTCCTACCGGAAAGACAACGACAATCCATGGAGTGGCGTCGCACCACCTTTCCTCCGAAGTAAACGTTCCAGGCAGCACACTCAGCCGGTAAAGTGCTGGCGACTTCTGGAACTCCGTGGGGGTTGCTCTGTTTGATGTCTCCCTCGTGGCACGATGATCAACCCTGAAGTGTATTGTACTACTCGCAGGAAACGACTTTAGCGTGTTCGTCGCCACAGAAATGCAAACGAACTTCTCTTTCTCCATGATAACGCAAGGCCAATATAGTGGGGAATAATCTGGTATATTGTAGTCCTTAATAAAAACCACCTTTCAGAAAAAAAATGTGTTGCGTTACTTATTGAACGACCATTGTACAAATGCACGTCAGATCCTTGCGTGGAGCCGGCCACGGTGGCCGAGCGGTCCTGGGCGCTTCAGCCCGGATCCGCGCGACTGCTACGGTGGCAGGTTCAAATCCGGCGTCGGGCATGGATATGTGTGATGTCCTTAGGTTAGTGAGAACTGCTTACACCTAAGTTCTAGGGGACTGACGACCTCGGATGTTAAGTCCCATAGTGCTCAGAGCCGTTTGACTACGCAGCCCATGCCGCGGCTAGTGTCACGAGAATTCTCCATCCCCTGCTCAACTGTACGGGAAGTTTTGCGGTCTTTTTTACACTGGAACGCGTACAAGATCCAGATGGTGCAGCAACATGGTCCACGGCATTCTGAATTTGCGCTTCAGTTTCTGGCACGGATACAAATTGACGACGTGTGGCCGGGCAATATACTATGATGTGACGAAGCACATTTTATACTATAGACAGCAGGTAATCCACACAACTACCAAATTTGGGGTACTGTTAATTAGCGTGTTGTGGATGAAGAGTCACTGCACTCGTCGTGTGTGATTGTGGGTTCACAAGCATGTTTACTCTGGTACCATTCTTCTTTGGAGAGAAAAACCCAGAGGGCCTGTTATGTGTGAACGCTATCGAGACCTCCTTGTAGAGCAGGTGATTCCTGCATCGGAAGAGTGAAACTGTGTGGGAACCACAGTTTTCATGTAAGGTGGGCCAACACCACATGTCGATCTCCCAGTGAAAGTTCTGCTTAATGCAACGTTCCACGGACGTGTTATCTCCAGAAGGATGGCCTGCAAGATCACCTCATCTGAATCTGTGACTTACGGCTATGGAGATGTCTAAAGGATGAGTTTTCCAGGGACATATTCGATCTCTACCTGATATGAAGGCTAGTATACAGCAACACGTTGCTCAGATTCCACGGGATCTGCTGATCACGTCGTTCCACGTATGCAGCATCTCGCCGACGTTTCCGGTGCTCATACTGAACAATTCGTGTAAGTGGTGGTTAATAATAATAAAAACATTATGCTTTCCTCACCACTCTCTGTCATTTGACGTTATCTGTCTACATGCCGTTCCAGATTCATTAAATGTGAAAACATATCTGTATGTCCTTCTTGCGTGCACAGCGCCTGATTTGCACCTGATGGTCAAAATTGGAACTAATTATTTTTCTATCATTAATCGTTTTCGCAGTAGGGCTTTACAATATCTACGAATTTAGGTGCTATACGATAATCACTGCCCTCATTGGACCTCTGCGAACAACGTTACTTTAATTTAACCACCCGGCCTTTATGTACCAAACAGTGACAGCCGAAGACCAAAGTAAAATAATAATAATAATAATAATAATAATAATAATAATAATAATAATAATAATCCAATTCACAGAGTGCTGTAACTGTAGTGCTGACATGAGGTGTAATGGGACGTTTTAACAGCTGCTGTCACTATTGACACATCATCTTTGCTCAATAACATGCCTGACGTTCTATCTCTAAACATTCGCAATTTCCACTTGAAACACCATCCTTTAACGAGATTGACTCTGCGCTGTTTTGTGGTCAAATCAGTGCCAGTGCCAACAAATTTCGTCATCTACAGTATTGTGCGTAATAATATTTTCACAGCTAACTTTGTTTTTAGTGCACGACGGCGATGTTGAATTTTAATCTGTTTCACCAAGTTTACATACCTTACATCCATACTCTTCTGTGTGTTGAATGGAGAATCAAACAATCCAGCTAACACACACAATCATTGAAATGGGATGAATAGAAACGAAACTTCCAAAAAAAAGTTCTGTGTTATCTTGTCGAAAGACATGTGGGAATATTATTCAAAGATTTATTTGTCTAGATTGGTCGTGAACCAATGGAGGGAAATTGTGTATTTGAGAGTTGGCGACACTGTGAGTTAAGGTTTTTGTTCATCCTATGACAAACATGGGATGTGCTTACTACAAACGCCATTTCATGAAGCAAAAGTCAGTTCCAAAATATTTTTTCTTGTGGTCTTTAGTGCGAAGACTCGTCTGATGCAGCTCTCCGTGCTAATGTATCCAGTGCAAGCCTCCACATCCCCGAATAACTCTCACCCTTCTCAATCTCCGTCTACGATTCGATTTCCAACACTTCTCACCAGTACTAAATTAGTGATCCCTTCTTCTAGTTGTGAAGTGCCACAACTTTATTTTCCACACAGTACCTCCTCATTAGTTACATGACCTAACCATCTAATCTTCAGCACTCTTCTGTAGCACCACGTTTGAAAAGCTTCTATTCGCTTCTTGTCTACTGTTCATCGTCCATGTTTCACATCCATATAAAGCAATATTCCATACAAATACTTTCAGAAAAGACTTACTGACAGTTGAATCTACACTCGATGTTAACAAATTTCTCTTCTTGAGAAACGCTTTCCTTGCCACTTTATATCCTCTGTACTTCAAACATCGTCACTTACTTTGCTGCCCAAATAGCAAAACTCATCTACTACTGTGTCTCATTTCCAAATCTAATTCTCTCAACGGCACTTGATTCAATTCGACTACATTCCATTACCGTCGTTTTGCTTTTGTTGATGTTCGTCTTAGATCCTCCTTTCAAGACACTGTCCGTTCCGTTCACCTGCTCTTCGAAGTACTTTGCTGTGTCTGACAGAATTAGTGTCATCAGAAAACATGGAAGAGTTTCTTTGGCTTCCTCAGTGTCCAGATTGAATAACATCGGGGCCAGACTACAACCCTATCTCAATCACTGGTTCCCTTTAGAGCCTTCGACTCTTATAGCTGCCGACTGGTTTCTGTACTATTTGTTAATAGCCCTTCGCTCCTTGCGTTTTACCCCTGCCGCCATCAGAATTTATGAAAGAGACTTCCAGTCTCTCCATATGTACAAAATATTTTCGGATTCAGAACAGAAAATTGTCTTTGGAATTTTGTGAAAAGGTCCCACCACAAACAAAAACCGCCCTTGTTTTAATGATTGCGACACAATAGCACGTATCATATCCGTGACACACTCTTTTTTCCAGGAAAATACAACTTTTCAATATCCCTCCAAACCCTATGTGGTATCATAATGATTCCATATCGCCTAGCAATACTAGGGTTGTTCGGTAAGTCTGGTGAATTTCTATGAAGGAATGCAACATATTCGTTGCACTTTCATCGTTGGTAAGCTTAATTACTCCCAGGATCATATAAATGCTTTCAACATTGCTCAATGCACAGTTGATCGTTGGCAGCCGTCTTAAATAGTCAGTGTGTCGACTGCGAAAGAAAATGGAGAACACTGAGTTTCGTACTGTTGTTAAACATTTTCATTTGAAGGAGTAAAGTGCTGCACAAATCAAAACATAATTGGATGTAATTCCCACCGACTCTGCACTATCTGCGAATATCATGCACTTTTTGTATTAATGAACCCATTTCGAAAACCTGTGGTGTGGTAATGCAAGACGTCGAATAAAAATTCGTTTGACTACTGAGGCTGTAGGCATCTCAAATGAGCGAGTGCATAATATCGTGCACGGAGAGTTGGCTATGAAAAATCAATGTGACAGAGGGACATGGCGATTGCTCACAGTCGACCAAAAGCGTATCCGGCACAATATTTCAGCACAATGACTGGTTGTTCAATCGTACTCCGCAAGATTTTTTTCATCGACTTGTCACTGTCGGCGAAACCTTGATCCATTATTACACATCAAAGTCCTAACAAAAAGTGAAACCACAGCGTACTATACATTATTAACCAGTCATCCTGCCCGCCTCCAATTCCTTAAAGAACTGAACTCACATATAAAACAGGTTCAGACGTTTGGTTCCTTTACAAATGAGTTAATGTGTCGTATATTTGCCTTTAAGCAATGGACAAACGCTAGCGAAATTGGGATTACAAGCAGTCCCGCTTTGACCAACGATGCCAGAAGTTACCACAGATAATGTATTGAACAGATTTAACAGCAAAGACCAATGTTGAGAAACAAAGGAGTGCGGGACAGAGAAGACATATCACATTTCGAACATAATATTAAGTATATTGCTTCTTTGAATCCTAGTTTTCTATTCTTCACTAGACCTATATAAGTTGACTGAAGTAGCGGAAACAAAGTTTTTGAATGTCGCCCTTTCCTCCTTCTTAGTACTAGTATCTGAGTATTTGTATGAAGTGTAGCCATGTATGGAAGTGAAACATGGACGATAAATAGTTTGGACAAGAAGACAGTAGAAGCTTTCGAAATGTGGAGCTACAGAAGATTAGATGGGTAGATCACATGAAGAGGTATTGAATGTGATTGGGGAGAAGAGAAATTTGTGCCACAACTTGACTGGAAGAAGGGATCAGTTGGTAGGACATGTTCTGAGGCATCAAGGGATCACAAATTTTGCATTGGAGGGCAGTGTGGAGGGTAAAAACCGTAGAGGGAGACCAAGAGATGAATACAGTAAGCAGATTCAGGAGGATGTAGGTTGCAGTAGTTGCTGGGAGATGAAGAAGCTTGCGCAGGATAGAGTAGCATGGAGAGCTGCATCAGACCAGTCTCAGGACTGAAGACCACAACAACATCCCAATGATCACATTTGTGCTGTATTCATATGATTCTATGTTATGTTCAATACAATATACAACAAAGAACTGTTTTTATGACACAAGAAATGATGTGCTGGACTGACCTATTCCTTGATGATGTGATTTCATTTGTCACATCATATATTTTTGTACAGTAGAGCAGAGCTCTTCACTCATACTGTAGTGACATTTGTCAAATTTATCCTAATTTTCCAGCTCTTTGATATGTTTTGGTAGTGCATTAAAAAGTTTGAGGCCTTGATTACATACATGTTTCTGGCATCGGGTCCTTGTTGCAGCTTGTAAGTGGAGATCTTTACATTGCCGTGTATGGTAATCTGTATTGGTTTTCATTTTGTCCTGATTTCTTTTGATCACCAACAGACATTTCAGAATGTATAAAACTTTGAATGCTTTAAAAAGGGGCCTACAACGTGTTTGATGTGGGCTCTGGGTTATTATCTGAATAGTGTGTTTTTGTAATTTGAAAATATCATTTAGACAACAATTTGTTTTTCCCCATGATACTATCCCATAGGACGCAATTGACTGAAAATAGCCAAAATATACTAATCTGGTACAGTCATTACTGCAAACTCTTGCCATTATTCTCAGTACAAAACATGCTCAATTTAGTTTTAATGCTAAGCTCACCACATGGTCCTTCCAGTTTATCTTCTCATCAATGTTCATACCCAGAAATTTTGCACACTGTACTCTTTCAAGTTGTTTCCCCTCTATAGTGGGATGTAGGTCATCATGTTCATTTATTCTTCCATATTGCACATAATTAGTTTCTTTGCATTCAGTGTTAGCTTGTTAGCACTGAGCCACTTTTGTGTATCTTGTAGGACATGGTCCACAGTACTGTGCAATGACTGCTTCATATAACTAACAATTAAACTAGTATCATCAGCAAATAACATAATCTAGCTTTTCTCTCTGACACCTGAATATAATTAATGTAAATGGGGAACATCAATGTGTCTAATACACTTCTTTGGATCTGATCTTAGTGTAATCTTTTGGTGCTGTAATTTCAACCACCTGCATCCCCTTTTTCCAGATACGACTCACACCACTTTTGTTTCGGTCCTCTGATACCTATAGCTTAAAGCTTTTCCAAAAGTATGCTGTGTTCAACAGTGTCAAAGGCTTTTGACAGATCCAGATTTATCCCGACAACACATTTTCCCTCTTCCAGTTTACTAATTATTTCTTTTGTGTATTCCAGTACAGCTTTTTCGGTACTTCTCCCAGCTAGAAATCCGTGCTGATTACTATTTATCAGATTCCACAATTAACATAATGTGTGACTCTAAATTTCATTAGTTTCACTAAAACCTTAGAGAAAGTTTTGAGAAGTGAGACAGGTCTGTAGTTTCCTGTTTTAAGCTTATCACTCTTTTTCAACAGGGGAACAAATTTAGAAATTATCAGTTTCTGTGGAAGAAACTTGCATATTTTGTGACGGAATATGCTTGATATGCTACACTGGGCTTTTTACTTTATTGTGTAGATACACAGTCCAGTCCATCACATTAATGTGACCAAAACTGACATGCAGTAACCACTCACAGACCACACCACTAGATATATAAAGCATGTTGGGAGCCACAGAAAACAGTGCAGTTGTCACTGTAAGTAGGAGACAAAATGATGTTGAAATGTGCACGGTCATTGGCTTTTGGGGGAAGGGTGTAAGCATAAGTCTGTAAACTGTTTGCATGTCAGAGTGGTAAAAGTATACTGTGCTCAGCAAAATGGTGCTATTCAGAATCGGTGCCGAGGCTACTGTGGCGCAGTCGTGGGCCATAGATGGCAGCATCAGAGACATGCAGCTGTTGAACAACTGACCACCCAGATGAACTGAGAGGCTTTTGAAGTGACAGATGGCCATTGGCGTGCACATTGTTAAATGCCTGAAAGCAAAACACACTGCAACAACTGTCAGAAGGGGGCACACCAGGGGAGGGAGCGTGTGTGGCGATGTTATTCTGGGAGGCACAATGGATCGACAGATGTATCTTTACCAGCAGTACAATGCAACACAGCTTGCAGTGTACATGTGTGGTTCAAACAGCAACAGGACGAGTTTATCATATGCCCTTAGCCACTGAAGTCCTCGAATTTAAACGAACTGAGAATCTGTGGGAACCCCTCTGCCAAGCTGTATTCTCCATAGATCCTCACATGAAAAACCTAGAACAGCTGGACTTGGCAATGAAATCATCATGGCTCCACACCCCTGTTAATACAGAACCTTACAGCCATGTGGGGGGCAGTTTGATTTCCAGCTGGATACAGGATTTTTGTCTCCTCGGAGAGTGGGCGTTGTGTTGTTCTTGTCACCAACAAGTGAGTCTCAAAAGCAGCATAAAATGAAAATAATTGCAGTAGGCAGCTGATCAAGCCCAGATGGGGTCTGCCAGTCATTAATGCCATATGATCATTTCATTGAATCTCTTCCTGCCTGTCTGGCAACGGTGTGCACCGCAAAAAGAGGTTATTCAAGGTTTTGATGGCTAGTCACATTAATGTGTCTGGACAGTGTATTTTCAGAAGAAATGAAGGTAGGAAACTAAATAAATCATAATTACATTATTACTCCGCAGTGAGCAACAGGAGACCAAGGGTCCATTGTACGAAAATACTCATAAAACGTCTTTGAGCAACCAGCTGAATGTTGTCAGTGGAGTTCATTTCACCCTTTATGTAGGAGAAAATGAAAAACGTTCATAAATAATCTCAGAGGAGCCTCATATCTGATAGTACACTGATATCTTATCATTCTAGTTGCTACTTCGGACTTCTGATCACTGTACGTTTCTGAGGAAAGACCATAATGTTCAAACTTTGGTGACAAATCTGGACAAAAGGTTTTAAATTTTGAAAAACATACTTGGCTATTGCTCCCCTTTTGGTACGTTTCCCTTTCTACTGCTCTAGGTGGAATGAGGTGATCATATGGACATTGATACCTGGGGGTCACTTGCTGGGTAAGTTGCAGGTCCCCTGTTGACACCATGGTGGGTGACATTCATGCTGACGATGATGAATCAGTGATAAGGACTACATATCACCCACTCCCTGAGCAGAGAGAATGTCTGTAAAATGAACCCAGGTTCGACTGCGTGGCAGTCAGATGTGCTGACCACTCAGTGAAGTGAGTCGATAGATGCTACTCTAGGTTATTTGCCTCCCCTCCTCAGATATCTTATAATGTGCCTTTTACATGCTCTTTTCTCAATCCTCCTCACATGGGATTATTCTCTCCCAACTAAGATGCCAATACTGGGTGACAACAATGACTCTTACCTCAAAGCTAACCCATATTCAACCTGTTCTAGATGCATGTCAAACTCTCAGCAACACATTCTTGGGACAAAATGTGACCTATCTTGATACACATGTTACTTGATGGTATATGTAAGAGAATAATGTGTCTATTGCTTCTTGTACTAGGTGTATCTGGAAAGTTTGGTGAATGGTCTCAGAAAATAAGTTACAAAGTGATCACCATTAGCTACAAAACACTTGTGACATAGGTATTGGAAACTGTCTGCAAACAATTCTTGTGGAGTCACTGAACACACAGTTGCCATGCATTGTTGGATATCTGTGCTATTATAGATGAGAGGCGGAGCCACCAGTACAATCCACAGATCAAGCAACAGTGTTCATCATCTTCCCTGCCTCCCAAAAGAAATTTGATAAAAAACTATGAGATTAAGACACATCAATCACAATTTTTGATGGTAAGGGCTTGATCCATGATGAATTTGTACCTGTGGGATGTTGGAGAGGCAATGAACTCCATATCACTTACTGCTGCATGCTCTGTGGATAGTATTGATAACATCAGGTATCATCTCCGGCAATGATGCAGACATCCAGCATTGTGTGCCCGTGGTGCTTTAAGTGATTCCACAAGAAGTGTTGGCTGACCATTTCCTACAGCTTGAAAACTGAAGTCAAAAGTCTATTGTAGGTAATGGTGATTACTCTGAACGCTGGTCAAAGCATTTTGTTTAGAACTCTTGTTTCTTTCTGAGACCATTCACCAAATGTTCAGATGCATTTTGTACACTCTAAGACATAAAAAAAGGCTCTACAAAGGAATTTTCTGAATGGGATGGAAACCGGTAGAAGTGATGTACAGGTACCAACAATCAAATCATTACGTTCTCAGAAAAACTGGATTATGTATTCCACAGAAAGAGCTTCAGAAATTGAGCAAGTCAATAACACATTGTTCCACCTCCAGCTTGGTATTGATTGACAGAGTTCTCCTGAGGGGTATTGTGGCAAATACTGTCCAGTTTGTGTAATATATTGTGAAAATCCCAAGCTGGTTGCAGGCTCCAGCCCATAATGCTCCAAACATTGTCAGTTGGAGAGAAATTCGGTGACTTTGCTGGACAAGGTAGAGTTTGGAATGCATGAAAGAAGCACTAGAAATTCTCACCACACACAGGCAGGCATTATATTGCTGAAATGTAAGCTAAGTTTGGTGGTGCAGTTCCTTTTTACCAGCACCTATCTGTCAACTGGTGGCAGCAGTTCGAGCAGAGACCTAACCTACTGCAACTTGCACCAGGCTGCATACAATGTAACTATTTTAAGAATCAGGAAAAGATCTTAATTTTGAATGAAACGTGGAAATACTGGAAAAACTTTTGTAAATTCTGAACATTGATAATATAGATGTTCACTGCCAAGCCCGTGCTAATCTTAACATTGTCATGCACTGATCCTTTCATTTACGTTAGCATATTTCTCGAAATCTGAATGGCTACTTAGCATGGCAAGCATTTCCATTTAAGATTATCAGTGTGCAATGCACTCATGATTTTAGTCACCAATCTTCCACGTGGAATTACTGTGTTTTCTCATACACAAAGTTACTTATAAAATCAAACTTTCTAAAAAACACACCGGAATATATATGCCTACACTTCTGAAACGTGTAGCACAACTAAAACTGGCAAATTATAACTTACTTTGCAGCTCATACTACATGTGGCCATACCATTTAAAGGCAGGGCTCTGAATCCTTACACTGCTGTAAGCATTTTGTATATCCAAGAGGAAAGATGCACGAAGAATACTACGGTACTTTCTGATTGGTCAGCTTTCTTTAAGGCCATTAGAAAAACAGTATTCTCCCACATTAGTCCGCACTTTACATAACTTTCCCAAAATAAATACTAAACATTTTGATACTCGATTTGGCTTTCCTTTCACCGTAAGCTTACTTAACATATTATGATACTAAACTCCACACTGTACAGTGTACAGTGATGTACATACTTACTATATACCTCATTCACATTGCTATAAACATTCTCTTGACCTGTTTCTTGGACGTCTGTGTACTACTGGACTCTGGTGGGTGAAAATTAGAACTACGTACTCGACTGAACTGTTTCAGACCATCTGTCACTCTACAGGCATGAGTCACTCTCCCGATACACTGGGGCAATATAAGGGGGCCACTTCTCACAAGGATGGCTTGCTATGAAAGGCAACAGAATGGTACTTGGAACATTGTTGTATGCTGTAGGAAAGCCAAAAAGAGGTCCTTCTACAAAATACAAATGGAATCCCAGTCAATCACTCCTGGTTATCAGGCAATAGTCAGGTTGGTATCACACTGCTGTCCAAAGCATGTCCAGACATGTCTTTGCTGGCCATCGGTCTCAGTTGAATCCACTCCCGTCATTGAGATTCCAGCCCAAAGACACGACACGACACGATAATCAAGAGCAGCCATATGGGGTGCCATTAGTTTTGTAGCAAGATCCCTTGAGTTTTCATCCACAGCACTACACCCCATTTTATTGCCCTTTGTTGCAGACGATGTTGAGTTTACATTTCAGTGGGATATGCCTACCTGCATATGAGAAGAGCTTCTACTGCTTGTCTTTATGCTTTCCAAAACTTGCCATGCCCAATTGAGAATGTAGTGCTACGGGCAGGACCCTCCAAACATATTGGGATTTCAATGCTCCAGTCCACAATTTGGCATGATATCCCCCAGGAGCACATCCAACAACTGTATCAACCCGAATTACTGCTTGCATATGGGCTACAGGTTGTCAATGCATTAATGACTCCCTCAGTTTGTGATGCTATCATTTGTTTCTCGGCACATGAACATCACATCTACTCGTTTCAACCCTTTGGATAATTCCTGTGTGGTGCAACTTTCTTCTTTCCTTAGAGTGTACTTACAAAATTGTGTAAACAGCCTTATACATTCACCAGACAACATATTAGTTGCCATATTAAAAGAGCACACAGGTCCCTTCGAAGTGCTGTAGATAGAGGGGAACTGATACCTGCCAGTTATCTGAGCCTTCACTGCTGACATAAGCCACATCACTGAAGAGGTGTGTATGTGCCAGTTGATTATAAGGAATCAGTGTAGTACAATGGACTGAAGCCACAGATTAGAGCTATTGTGTTTGGATGTGCAAATGAATTAAGTTGCCCAATTTGTTGGTGCGTCAGTGAAGACTATCGAGCTTGTCTACAAGTAATGTCGTACCACTTACAACCACATAATAATAAAAGTGGGCACATTAAGATGCTAACTCGTAGTTAGTCATAGAGATGAATGTTGTAAGTTGCCATTGACAGTCAATCTCAAACACAACAGGAATTGCTGCAGAACCATGTCTACTAGTTTTCAGCCAAATATTGTGATGGCAAGTTGTATGCAATGGGTCCCTTGCAGAAGATTACTGAGGCATAAAAATGTACATGTTGTCAGTGGAGCAAATACCACATAAACTGGACAGTAGGTGACTTGAAATGAGTGGTGGTTTTGGCTCTAACAGCACAATAAAGTTCTTAATGTGCAATGGGCAGAGGATATCAAAAGTTGCAGAACAGTTCTGATGTGTTACAGCATCCAACCAAATTAGACCTAAGGTATTCACACCATGTTTGGCTTATGTGACACAGTATCACAAAGTTTTTATGCAATTTAATCAATTTCAACATGTGTGCACCAGTGGTGCACATTATATCTGCATCACTTGTGGCAAGGGCAGAAATGATTTTGTTCATTAAATTTTAGATGTGGTTGACAGCTGCTTGGTAGACTCTGTCCTTGGTATATGGTCATAGAAACAAATCCAGGTTTCTAATGTCTGGTGGCCTAGAACACCAAGGAATAGGGCCACCCATGCCAAGTCAGCACATCTGGTCCGCAACATCTGCCACAGTCTGAGCCCAATGTGGCAGTGCACCATATTAATGGAAAAAGACTGAGTCTCGGCAGTCAGCCAGTCATAGTAACAGCCTGAGTATATCGAGGTAATTGTTTTTTTTTTTTTTCCCTGAGGAGAAAATGATCCCAGAATACCATCAACTGCCAAACAAAACAACACATTCACTATTATGTACCTCTTCCATCACAGTATGTGGATTGGTAATATATCATTATCTCCTCACAGGATGTGTATATACTGTGAATTGCCAACAAAACTGGCACAGTCGTGCATATTCAAATACAGGGATATGTAAACATACAGAATATGGCACTGCCTATATAAGACAACAAGTGTCTGTCACAGATGCTAGATTGGTTAATGCTGCTACAATGTCAGCTTATCAAGATTTACGCGAATTTGAATCTCCAAGGTAACAATGAAGTGGTTATTTTCCCATATGAGCATACAGTGAATATCAGGAATCTGGTAAAACATCAGATCTCTGACATTGTTGCAGCCGAAAAAAGATCCTGCAAAAACAGGACCACCAACTGAAGAGAATCATGTGCATCGCTGCATATTTCAATGTTGGGCCATCAAGAAGTGTCAGGGTGTGAACCATCATCGATATGAACTTTTGTAGCTGAAGGTCCACTTGTGTACCCTTGATGACTGTACGACACAAAGCTTTATGCCTCACCTGGGTCATCAACACTGATATTGGACTGTTGATGACTGGAAACACATTGCCTGGTCGGACGAACCCCGTTTCAAACTGTGTCGCGCAGATGGATATGTACAGGCATGGAGACAACCTCTTGAATCCATGGACACTGCATGTCAGTAGGAGACAGTTGAAGTGATATGGCTAGGTATGACCCTGAAAGGTGACACATACATAACCATCCTGTCCATTTGGGATTCCAATGGACTTGGGCAATGATACACTTGGCATGTCCAGAATTGCTACAAAGTGGCTCCTGAAACACTATTCTAAATTTAAACACTTCCACTGGCCACCAAACCCCCCAGATTTGTACATTGAGCATATCTGGGATGATTAGCAATGTGCTGCTCAGGAAAGATCCTCACATAGCCCTGCACACATCATTCACAGTGTCAATTCCTTCCATCACTACTTCAGACAATAGTCTAGCCCATGAGAGACAATCGATTACTAAGCCAGCATCCAGCATGCACTGTACAACTGATGTGTGTTATGAAGATCTTACATACTTTGCTTAGAGACAATTTTATTGTGTGTGTTTGCATATAATAAAAGTAATGTGTGGGTAAATACTTTAATCAAAACTGAACATGAATGCCCAAAAATAGAACGAAGTACCACTATTTGCAGCTCTTGATATGTAGATGAACTTTACTTTTAAAAACAAGAGTAGAAGGCTTAGATATATCATGCAAGATTTATTTTCTGGTAGATTTATTGCAGTGATATCAATGTAGGTAAGATGTAAAGAGTCATAGAGAGGGGTCAGGCCTTTTTTTTTTTTTTTTTTAGTAATCCTTCATAATTGTGAAGGCAAGATTTGTCGTTGAATAGGTAGACTGTTGCGGTATCTGTGTTGAAAGATATTTCAGTTCCTTGAAGAAAGTCAAATTTCTTGCCTGGTGCTTTTCTACACTGTTTGCCACAATTCTTGCCCAGTAACTCGTTCTGCAAAGTCGGATTTGTTCTGGATGTTAATACAGAGTGCATACCTGTGCCTCTACCAGTTTGGACAAACCTGAGTTTTGATATTCTTGCTTAGTGCTTTCAGTATTATGGATGATACTATTCTGTATTTTGTTGCTTGTGAAGCTTATTTTTATGTCATACAACTTGAAGAGGTTGGCAATCTTCCTTGAGGAAGGTCAGCTTACTACAAAGATGGTTATCCAGAAATTTGTTGGTTTAGTTAATGTATTACAGCAGGATTGTATGCATTACTGGAGGCAGCTGATTTTACAATTTTTGTTCCTTTATATCTTTCACTTGTATCCATTGGGTCATTAAGCATGTGATTAAACATTCTTATATTGATCTGGATAGCAAGAAGAATTACAGATGGGAACACTGGTAATTGTTGGGTTCCTGGAAATTTCAGCATTTTTATATAAAGTTTTGTTAATGTTTTCTGGTTTTTCTTTTTTACAGTGACGTGAAGTGTGGTGTAATTTATTAATTTCTTCAGCTAGATTTTTCTGTTTCCTTTGGTTGTTTTGTTGAAGAGAATGAAATGAGAGTGTTGCAATTTTCTGTATTTGCACTGAATAAACAGTCGTAAACATCCACAATGAATAAACTTAATCTAGGTCCCTACAGCTGTTGTGCTATAATCTAGTGTAAATTCCTGCAGATAAGAATGGGATTTAGAACTTGTGTTCATATAGTTTCCATAAGCTGCACTCGTATGCAATACTTATTGAAATGCTGACAGCAGTTTCTAGTGACTTAATGCATTACTGACCCAATAGTAATTTTTGCCACACTTTGTGTGTTTCAGGACCTGCAGAGCAATGCCGCCTCCCAACAGTTCTCTCAAAACCCGGCGATGTAAGCATGGGGATTAGAATGCTTTCAAGTCTCACAGCCAGACCACTAACAAGGTTTTGCCTCCTGCTGAACACCAAACACACCGACAGTCTGGTTTTCTTTTTGTGAAAGTGAAAATTGAACCATTGCGGGTGCTATGATCGTCAGTTTCTATTAACATGACACAGACAGTGTGGCAGGTATTATAAAAAAAGAAAAGGAAAAGAGGTCCCATATCTTGGCTAACTGTTGTTTACTTCTTTGATTTGTTAAGCAATGCACTAATCACAGCAGAATGCCAAAGTTATAAATTGTACGAGGTGAAGTGAGATATTACACTTGAAATCATTACAGCCTACTATAAACTAGTAATTGCTTCTCCCAAGTGATGAAAATGCGGTCCATAAAGAAACCTACATTATTCCAGTGGGCAGTGGGTCATTGATGTTTAGTATGCTTGAGAGCTGTTCTTTGTACACGCAGTTAGGGATCAACACAGTGTTGCTCATGAAAAATGACATGTTAGGCATGTACTGACCTAACGAAAACTCCTAGTTATTGAGCAAAATATGTCTTTAAATATATTTAATTCCCAATGCAGTCATTTGAACTTTTTACTCACTGAGACAAGAATTCTTCTAAGGTTTCAGATGGATGTAGACACTCCTGTTAGTTTTGTAATCAGTGACAACTGGCTTTGTCGAAACTTATTACTAGTCAATAACTGTTACATGTTCAGATAATGAATTTACACATTTGCCTATCTGGCATGGCAGCTGACAATATTTTTCTCTTTCTTCTGTGGTGGGGGATGGCTTGTTCTCTCTTGCCCCTAGCCAAGAGGACCAACTGTCATGGTCTTAAATAGTCCTTGATTGGCATACGTAATCCTTACTTTGTGCTATCAGTGTCACTAGATCTATCAAAGGAACATAAACAGTTCACTTCATTTTTCTGTCTCTTCTCAGCCTTGAGAACCCAGTTCCATGCACCACTAAGATTATATAGTATCACTTCTCAATGTCCCAGCTTTATATCACTCGATCCTTAGTTTTGGAATCCAAGCGGTTCTCATCACAAACAATTGCAGCTCTTTCTACCATTGTATTTGAAACACCTACCTTCTGAAGTGGATGGTCCGAAACCCTGCACCCTGAGACATACGTGAGAGTGTGGTGGCTTGTGGTACACACCTTGGCCCATCTGATTTTCATTTTACCAAAACATCTAAGATTGGCAACCTTCCTTCTCTCACAGTTGATCATGGCAAATGTTGAAACTTTGAGGTTTTGCTCAAATCTGAAGATACTGTCTTGAGAAACTTTGTTCTCACCCAAAAGGTTTCTTCACATCACAATATTTAAAAATACTGTTTAGCACAAAAAAAGGAAACTTGGTTGCCATTGTGAATTAACTATCCTGATGTGCGTCACACAAAAAGAGGCAGCTATTAAAGTGTAGCATACATACTCACCGTGTGTCACAACATGACAGAGAGAAAATTATAATATATATTCCAAGATACTTTCATTCTGTAACAATATGTAGTCTTCTCAAGTAAAGATATTTAATTTCCAGCTAAACACATATTGCTTAGATGCCTGTAACAATATTCATACTAAAAATACTTTAATCTAATTTCTTCTGCACACATAAAGCCACTGGCTCAGTGCTGCAGTAAATATTTATTTACATGGCTCAGTAAAACAGTTGCTGGGTCGGTCCCCATCTAAAAATTATTTAGTTCACACAACCTCCCAAACGTGCACACAGTACTCAAAGTTGAAATACATACTGAATTGCATGTGCACTCTACATCAAAATAGAAACAGTATACATTGGGCCTGCCATAACCTTGTAACACAGCCTCCCTCCCAAACATGTTGTGCCTCCTTAATTTCACCTCTTATGGAAAATTTCTCCCTGGCTTGTGTTTCCCCTTTGAAAACAACCAAGGGACAGTGCAAATACATAAGGCAGCTGGTAGGAGCCACACTTTCCCATGTACTAGAAGAGTGTATGAAATTTGGCTTCTTGTTAGATACATTCTTCTGCAGCAGAAATGAGGTATTGATTCTTCCTAACTTGTCACTACTGAAACAACATTTTCTTATAGTGGCTTTGGATAACAGCTCATGTTTTTATAAGTTGTAATCTTACTTTCTTTCATAAACGTGTATTGAGGATTCCTGGTGTGACTGGGTGAAGCAAAATAAGTCTCATTTCATTGACTTTTAGTTTTTTCATTGGTTTTTACTAAATCACAGGTTCTAAAAAACTTGTCTATTAAGCACCGCTTTATAAAATTGAGTCAAACATATGCTCCCAACATAAAGGAACTTGCAGACCACACAGAAGCCCTGACAATTTAGTTTGATTTTGGTGCAGAACAACTGGTGTTGGCACTAAAAAATTTTTATAATTTTCGTGTGGAGCAACCTTACTTACCTGCTATTGTTGTGACAGGAATACTAATAAACAGTTGACATCTGTTATACAGTACTTGATGCAAAGAAGTTTATTTCTACAGTGCCTGCTAGGATGCCATTGTATATCAATGAACAATATAAACCACATAAAAGTAGATGAGAACAACAGGGTTTAGGAGCATACTTGGCACAGCCATTGTAGTGGAAGTGCTTCTGCTGTGATTAACATTGAGTGAATGATAATAAGACCATGGTCAGTACTGGAACCCGCAAGATATTGGTAATTACTTGCACTTGGCGGTCATTCCCTGAAAGTACCTTATCTTGCTCCTGCCCTTCTGCACTAATATAAAAATGAAATAGAGTGTCTTCCAGTGTAGAGCCTCTTGTAGAATTTTAACATTTTAAGGTAGTTCCTAGAACATGTTTCAGTATTCCGGTTGCAAAAGAAATTTTAGGAGCATCTGTCAATGTTTTCAATTGTATAACTGTGTCGAGATGTACATACATGTTGTTCAACAGTATTCAGTTTGTAAATATTTCAAGAGAGATGCTCTTTTTAATTTATGAAATGCCACATCAGTAAAGTGGCAATCTATGGGACCAAATTGAGGCAAATGGTCTGAATACTTGAACGTTACTTCCAATTGGTCAGAGAAATGCCGTTCTGCATGGTACAGTTTTAATGTTGAAACTGATAAGGCCTACAGATGCACTATTTGTTATTTATACTAAAGAGAAGCCTCAGAACAAAATGAATAGCACTGAATGTAAACAAAATTTGAAAGCGGTTTTGTTTTAATGGTTAAGTGCTGGCACAGAATGCATTGACTTGTCATCAAATATGATAAGAGCTAATAAAGTTATTGCCAATAACAATGAGCATGAAGGAGTTACAAGGCAGACTTATATCAATTGGCCAAAATTGAAAACTATAATCAGTCAATGTGAGAACAAGGGGACATAAGTTATTGTATCCACTGTGACAACATAATCTGGATCTTAGTGAAACAAACTCAAATGGATACAGATATTATTTAGTTATTCTAGTTCCCTACAACAATGTGCAATTTGCCTTTGGCTAAGAGTTTTAGCATTATTGCAGCAAGAGAGAATGGATGTAAAGAATTTCAGTGTGTACTACAAGTATTTTGATGAATTTTCATTTTCAACAAGCAGGACATTCTGGTTGTAGTGTTGCTTGCTGTAGGCATGCAATTTTAAATGTATTGCACCTAATTATTGTACCTATTGTAAACATGAGTAGTGTTAGTGTTCATATAAAAACAGTAGCACATATTATGTAGCTCTTCTTGCTGAAGAGTTACTCAGGTCAGAATATTACAACCTATTTGTAGCCCACCTTATTGGTGAAATTACTGTCAATGTGAAATTTCATTTAAGTTGTCATTTGGGACAGAAGCACAGAATAAAGTTTTTTGAGACCAGCAGAACTGCTTTTCACTCATGTATGTAGTTGTAACAATTTTTCGTCCAGTGAGTCTTCCACCTAGCCTATGGTTTCAACACTATGTAGCAGTGACAGACTGCAGGTAGGTAATAGACGACCGCCAAGTGACCATCAGCATACATCAATGTTTCTGTACGTTGATCATAAAATTAACCTTTAAGTAATATTACGTATGTTGAGTAATAAACATAATCAAGTATATAGCTGCACATTAAATAGTGTTCCATGGAACTGAAGTACCAAGTAATTAAAGAAGTAAAATCAAGACCACTGAATAAGACAGGACACAATGTTTCTTGTAACAGGTATAGTGCAGTGTTTGTTAATGTTGTAACATGCCTACGAAACATTTATTGTTGAAATTTACTGTTTTTTTTCTGTAAAAGATAGATGAATTAAAAAATAATGCCAATGTTCTTCATAATTTTGTTGGTTCCTTTGTTCCCAATACCTATATGAGAAATATTAAGAGTGAGGCTGTTTTGTTTTTCTGTACAGCATGGAGTAATTACTTCGTAGCTTACCCCAGAAGTCTCATCACTGAATAATATCAGTTACATGAATAATATAACTGCATGGTTAAAAATGTTGTACAGCATTAAAGACATGATACTTCTACAGAGTTACAGTTGTACTACCTTTGAGCTGTGTACATTTATAAGTTACAAGCAAGTATCAGCTTTATACTGTAAATGTCTTGGTGAGCTTTCCAGTGGAACAACCAGAAACCTGTGTGTAAATTAACACCATGTAAGCAGTGTAGGTAATGGTGACAGCTCTTTTCATATACAGGGTGTATTAAAACAAAAAACTACATACACACAATTTTCGAGTGTTTAGGAGAGAAAAAGAAGCTTTTTTATGTGACTGCCTCTAAATATCTTTTTTGTAGGGGGAGACGATGTTGGTGTATGAAGCACTGGTTACCAGTTCAGTTGAATGCACTTTCATTATTCACACTTGGTTGTTTCGAGCAAGCATATTCCAGTTATGCCACAATGTAGACAGGCGATATTTTCAGAAATGCCCCTAAACCAATAGTCACACCATCTCTTGAGCATTACTAACATCGAAACTTTAATGTATCCATATCAGGCACGTGGTGCACACCAGTGAGATGTAATGAAGAGTATCTCTGACCCCACAAATACTTTGTAAATGCAGATTTTTTTAACGCAATGTATACAATTTTTTAGGAGCAGCTTCATTTCTAATGAACCAGCTTTAAGCCCAAGCAGGCCTGAGAGTAACAGCCTCAGGATTGAAGCAAGTAGCTGTACAGGACAGAAGAGTTGGAACTTGACTAAGGTAAGTCAGAAAGTACCTTTGTCCTTGAATCACATTACCTGTCATTACTAGAGGCAGATAAACAAAACAAAGATAGTTCAACTGTTAAATAACTCCACCACCACCACCCACACACACTGTTTAAACATGGTTTCCATCATAAGCAAAAATTTACATTAAAAGGTGATGGGCACTTCCACTGAAGTTCAAAGTATGAGGTGGACCCTGAAAGTAAGTACCAATCATTCTAGTGCCACTGCAGCTGAATTTTGTTAGTGATCGTTCAAGACAACCTCTGAGCCCAGTGACTGTGAAGTGCACTCTGTTATGTATTGTTTCAACACATAAGACATGAAGCCAGCTGAAATTCATGAACTTGTAGATATTTATGATGAGAAAGTTGAACAAACATTCATGTTGAAGCATGTATTGGACAGCCTTCTGTTGTCACTGATGGTACGGGTGAGAAAATGAATTAGAATATTCACGAGAACAGATAGTTCACAATAAGAATGTATTTCAGAAACTGTTTTCCATGACTCAGTCATAAATTGCTTACATTTTTGTGAATTGTGATCCAAAAATGCAAACAAAATTTTGTACCTTGGCAGGGTTTTGACATTTCAGCACTGAATACAGTGGTGAGGAAGATGAATTCTTAAATAGAATCGTGACTGGTGATGAAACTCGTGTTCTTCATGACACTCCAAAATAAAAACGACAACCTATGGAGTGAAGGAACTCACAATCCGACAATACTCCTCCCCTGAAAAAAAGGGAATGAAGTTGTCAGTGCTAAACATCAGGTGAAATGGATTCTAGGACCAACAAGGCAGTCTGCTTGTTGAGTTCCTTCTCAGAGCTGAAACAATGAAAGCCGTATGATACTGCAAAGCACCGAGAGAACTCCATCACACTATTCAAAACAAAAATTGCAAAATTCTCAATCAAATCATTATGTTGCTTCATGAAATCATGTTTCATTTCCCTTGGTGGCACTGAAGACCTTACTAAACAATTCAGTTGGGAAAAGTTCGACCACCTGCCAATCAGTCCTGATCTACCAGTTTTATTTCAACATCAAGCAGGATGAAGGTGCTTCAACACCAATGATGATGTAAAGAAAGTGTGATCAGTATTGGACATCTTCACTGGCGGTATCTTTCTATGAAGAGGGCATAGAAAAATTGGCTTACTGCTATGAACAATGGTGGCTGTTATGTAGAAAAAGAGTATTCCTCAAACAAAAAAAAAAGAAAAAAAATGGTGAAGAAATGTTTTCATGAGTCTTTTTCCCACAATGGTACTTTCGTTTTCTGGCATGCCTTGTATATTTTAACGTCTTTTGGCTTACCAATGTGGGTATAAAAGTTGACAGAGAACATCCCACATCCTCTTCTTTACTGCACTCACATAATGGAGATACACAAAGCCAATATGAATCACTTGTTTTCTATCAGCAGCCATGTTTGACCATGAGGTGTGTCAAGAATGTTCTGGATCATACACAGGTTTATTCAGCTGCCCCTGCCATAAAGTTTGATGGAACCTGCAACATCTTCAAGAACCACATCCATGATATTAGTCTTCTCTCCTCCCTACATGCACACTGTTAGGCCTACAAAAACAATGAACAGGACCTTTTTGTATGGAAATTAACTACATTAAATTTTGTACTGGAATAAGTTTTTGTGTTATTCAAGAAAAATGCATTTGGGCCTCTAACAAAAATGTAACCACCCCCACAAAAAAAAAAGTTTACAGTAAATGTCCCACAAAAAAAAAGATCCTGGTGCAGTCCAACAGATAAAATTTGCATGTAGTGGGTGGGAGAAATGAAAATCTTGCCCATGACATTTGTAGGCATTGCAAGTTGCATAAAACCCATGGGTAGGGGTAGATTAATCATCCTGTACAGGTTTTTTTTTATGCCAAAAGAACTTATATAAGATTTCTCTGGCTTCATAACCAGCTCAAGAAACATTTTACACCACATTAATGTATAGTGTTTGCAGTTTTCTTTATCAGAAAATCCTTTCTCATTGCTTTCCTGACCACAGAAAATTCCTTCATACAGCCAACTGTTTCTGTTGTTGTGGCCTTCAGTCCAAAGACTGGTTTGACGCAGCTCTCTATGCTAGTCTGTCATATGCAAGCCTGCATCTATTTGAACCTGCTTACAGTTTTTCCTCCCCTCACTCAAACCACACCAATACCAAATTGATGATTCCTTGATGCATCAGGGTATGTCTTATCAACCAGTTCCTTCTGTTACTCAAGTTGTGCTGAAAATTTCATTCAGTACCATCTCTCTAGTAATTAGATCTGCAACAGCATAATTATTCCATAAGCCACCTCTAGGTCCATCACAGAGGGTATCTAGTACCAGTAGTAGTCATTTATCCACTTATTGACCACCTCTGTAACTTAGGCAGCAGCAGCAGCAGTGAACCCTATCATGGGGAGGACGCAGGTTTAGATTCCTGGTACTGCCAGGGATTTTTCCTGGAACGGTGTACATTCGACCTTGTGATGGCAACTGAGAAGCTACTCAAGCAAGCAGGGCTCGAGGTCAAGAAAACTGTCACAGGCAGGATAGTGGTGTGCTGGACATCATTGGCAGACAATGACACGGTGGTCAGCCAGTCCCAATGGACAGAGTGTACCTTTATGTTTTATCCACATAATCATCAAAATTTCTTTCTAGAAACACATTTCAAAAGATACTATCCTTTTCTAGCTTGTTCACATCTTGTGTCAGAGCAAGGCTACTCTTAAGGCAGATACCTCCAGAATAGACTCCTTAACACTTAAATTTATATCCACTCTTAACATATTCTGCCCATCAGACAGTCATGCCTGTTTTTTTTTATATCCTTTCTGTGTCAGCCATCATCAATAACTTTGTCACCCAAATAACAAAACACTTCTGTTATCTTCAGTGTCTTATTTCCTAATATATGATGTTTGTCCGGAAAATACATATAAAAGTTGAATAATAACTTTATTTTACAATTATTTGGGTATTACAATATGGTCTCCTTGAAGGTACTCACCCTGAGATGCGATACACTTCTGCCAACGCCATTTCCACTGTTGATAACATTGCTGAAAGTCTTCAGTTGCCGTGTCGTTTACACCTTGATGGCTTCCACACACCCAAAGCACCATTTTGCATTTTGGGAACATGAACAAGTCACACGGGGCTAAATTGAGTTGTCTGTCATGGCGATTAGGCTTTGGGCCGAAAACTTGCGCACAACGAGCGACGTGTGGGCGGGCGCATTAATGTGATGAAGTACCCACCTGCCCTCTTTTGCCAACTCCAGTCAGACTCTTGCCAGAACTTCAATGTAAAAATTTCCGTTCACTGTCTGGCTAGGAGGGACAAATTCCTTGTGAACAATGCTCCTAGAATCAAAGAAAACAATCAACACTGTCTTCACATTGGACCTTGATTTTTGCGACTTTTTGGTTCTCAGTTCTCCTGCTAGTTTCCATTCCATTCCTTGCTTGCTTTGAGATTTGAGCTCCACATCAAATTTCTAAAACCAGGACTCATCTTCACTGATGACTCAGTTGAGAAAGTCCCCTCGTTCCTCTGCTTCCAATCAATCCTCACAGCACTCCATCGTCTTTGCTTTCTGGTCTGGCATCAAGAGCTTTGGTACAATTTTCATTTCATTTCAAGTTTTTGTGAACAATTGTTTTGGGAACTGACAGCTCATCAATCTATGGTCTTTAAGAATAAAAGCTGCTGCACACTCCCACCTTCACGCAGAGTGCTCTGACTCGAAATGAGCATTGATGGGATTGATTACAGCAGTAGTCCCACCTGGTGGTGACTGCAACCTGTAACATAAAGACATTATTCAACACATTTTCCAGACAAACCTCATATAATGGACAATCAAAAACTTCCCATTCAAGGGTGTCGCCACAGAGTAAAAGCAACATAGCATGACTCCAGTGTGGTTACAGAAGCACTGACATGAAAGCAATGTGTGGCATTTGTGCCTTTCTGGAGTGCATGTAGAAATTGGAACTACAGCAGTGTTATTAACAAATATGTCCAAACAGGATCACATACTGTTGTTCTTTTCTCAGCTGCTGGAGGGCCAACACTGGTAGACATCCATCATACATTGAAGAATGTGTACAAAGCAGCACTTCTGTTGAAAACCACCATTGTGCAATGGTGCATCAAGTTGGATAATACACATCCCCATAATGCAGACACCAGCTAAAGTGGGAGACACTCGAGTAGCCACCCTACAGTCCTGTTCTCTACCTGTGTGCTTATCATGCCTTTGGTCCCTTAGAGAGGTCTTGAAGGATCAATGACTCGTGTTGCAACACGGTGTGCAGCAAGCAGTGACGGACTTCTTGACAAAGCCGGACACAGTGTTCTACCAAATGGGCATCTTCAACCTGGTACACTGGTAGGATGATTGCCTCAGTTCTCATCATAATTTTGCCCAATTTGCATATGAGGAATGGCTGAAAAGTTTGTAGCCCAAGACAGTTACTGTAATGTCTCACACAAACACCACCACCTACTTTAATGATGACCCTTTATGAGTATGCAAGTCAAATGTCGCAGCTCCAGCTTCATTAATGTAGCCACTAAGGCGCAGTGTATACTGTAGTGTAAGCAAAGTGGTGAATATTGGGAGAATCAAGAACTGTGTAGTGGTTGAATACCTTCATTTGAAGGGAATGGTGTCCAAGGACATTGTGGAGGGCATGCGGAATGCATTTGCGGATAGTGTTCCATCTTGTGGAACAGTGAAAAACTGGGCATCTGACTTCAAACAGAGAAGAATGAGTGTGAGAGAAGCACCGAGGAATGGAAAGCCTGCTACTGATGAAACAGTGACTACAATTAACGATACAGTTTTGCAGAATCGTTGCAGCACATTGAAACCTCCCATGGGCGTCCTCATGACACTGTTGTCGATATTTTGGGAATGCTGAAAGTTTCATTTCAGTGGGTCCACAAAGACTTGAGTGCAGATCAGACACAGGAACATGTGCAGTGTTGTGAAGAAATTATCCACCAGTTTGAAGATGGCTTTCTTGCAAGGTATGTCACAACATACAAAATGTGGGTGCACTACTTTGATCCTGAGACAGAACAAGAGTCACAGCAATGAAAACATACTTCACACAAAAAAAAAAAAAAAAATAAAATAAAAATAATAATAATAATAATAATAATAATAATAATAATAATAATAATAATAATTACATGTGCCAAAGTCAGCTGGTACGGTGATGGCATTGGTCTTCTTCGGTGCAAAAGGGGTAATTATGGTGGATTACTTGCTAACGATTGCAACTATCAATGCTTTATACTGTTGCATCCTCCTGCGCCATTTGAGAGAAGAGATAAGGAAAACGAGGTGTGGAAAATTGGCTCACTCAACTCTTTAGCATCAGGACAATGCACTGGTGCACAAAGACCTCACAACATTGGAAACTCTGCGGGTTCGAATTCTTACATCACCTGCCATATTTTCCAGATCTGACTGTGGCAGACTTTTTCCTTTTCCCAAACCTAAAAGAAAATACCTCAAAGGATGACGATGCAGTGACTGATGCTTTGTTGGACTTTAAATCAAAGACCTTTCATTTGAATGGTTTGCAGAAGATACCTGAGCATGCCTTCAAGTGTATTAGTGTACACAGGTATTATATAGACAAGTAAATTGATATTATGAAATTTCATGTCATTCTTTATTTGTTATGGTAGAAGCTTTTTGATCATCCCTTGTAATTACCTCTGCATCTCCTTATTCAACTTGACTACATTCTATTATCCTTGTCTTATGTTGATCTTAGAACTGCTCTTTAACACACTATCCATTCCATTCCATTGTTATTGTCTGCCTCCTTAGCTGTACCTTTCCACTAGCTGCCATTTGGCAGACCTGGGTTCGATTGCTGGTACTGCCAGTGATTTTTCCTTGGTGGTTGGGGGGGGGGGGGGGGGGGTGACTGGTGCAGAATGCACTCAGTCTTCTGAGGAGCTGCTTGACCATTTAGTAGTGGTCCCACAGTCAAAAAATCCCAGGAGAGAGGTGTGCTGACCACTTGTCCCTCCATGCTGCATCACTTTACACCACTGGCAAGGGACAACATGTCGGTTGGTGGAATTTTACCATTTTTAAAACAACCAACGGAAATTCCAAGTAGGAATGTGAACTATGTATGATTTTTATCCCTTCCCTTCCATTCCATTCAACTTATCTTGTGTCTTCTAAGAGTCCTGTCCCTCACTCCAAATAACAAGGCATTATTGAAGTGATGTAATTAAAGCTGTAACATTTCTTTGTCAGAAATGTCATGTTGGGATAAGACACTGTAGGATAGAGTTCCAATGACATTTGTTGCATAACCTAGAAAACTGTATCAACAATCATCGACATGATTTGAAGTATTTTGTGGCTCAGCTCGCCATCCAAATATATTTAGCAGTACAATTCCTTGTTGTCTCTAGGTTGTATAGTTTCAGTTACCGTAAGATCTTGACTTGCAGATGAAAGAACATTGTAGTTTTTGCTAAGCCCAATTCTCTGAATATAATCAACAATAACACCATATTTTTAAAGCTATGGAAACTGGCTTAAAAGGGTCACTTTTAAATGGACACTGATTTCAAAGTTGCAGAATTATAAAAACAAATTACAGTTCATGATATACTCTGAGTTCACATTACTCAGTCCAACAGATAAAACTGCACTTGGTTCCATGTTACATCAAGTCCAACACAACTATTCTCATTCAGTAACCTCACTAAAACTATTGAGGAAGTTAGCACAACTCAACTCACTGGTGCAAAGCATCAAAGGCACATTTTTACAATATTAACTTCAGGAACTGTTCTGGTGTAAGCTAGGGTATGCTGTTCACCACTTGAACAACGAACAATTACAGAGAATTAGATTGCATGTGACAGCACATTATGGTGTAATATAAGGCAATACATTGCTAGTTCTAACTTTGTTCCCATAAGTTGTTGATCTAATTAAAGTAAATATATTTCTTTTGAAAGGAAAAGAGCAATTACTGAGAACCACATTGCACTTGACAGTGTATCATTGTGTTAAATAGAGGGAGAAGATATTTCAAGCAGCAGCGCGTATGAATACAAACTCTCAAGTTTTATAATACATTGACACTGGCCAATTATAAAGCATGTAACAGTACATCTTTGAATTAAGTCTAGATAGACCAGATTAAACATATGATTATAGCATACATTGTATCATGTAAAGGTAGTTGTTAAGCAATTTACAACAAACAGTAATTGTTAGCCTTTCAGACATCTATTTTCATGGAAAAATTATGTTACTTTTCAACTGTTGAAATGTACCTAGACATAATGACCGTATCACTTGTAGGACCAAAAGGCATTATTTCTTTACAAGTCAAACTCAGACTTTAAAGCAACTGAACTGACATGAACATTTATGGATAGAGGAATTTGCCCACCATAATTGTCAAAGGCACCTTGTTCTCGTAGCTACAAAGTCATAATCCCATTTATTTATTTTCATGTAGGGACTGAGAGCCACCATGGCCAGATGCCACTGTAGAATCAGCTTTATACTGGTAAATTAAGTACCCACAGGGTACTTCCAGAATTTATATACTGATCAATAACCAGTTGGCACACTTCTTGTTGATCATCACCACACTAGACATGATGTAGCAACATCACATCAGACAGTAAATAAAACTAGCCACAGATAAAGGTAAATTCTAACATAGGGTGAGTTACCACTAGCTACATATGAATGAGTAAAAAAAAAAGAAATGGATAGTTCGGCCATCCTAAAGGTTTGATCTATATGTATATATTTTCTCATCAGTTATGTAATAATAACTGGACTTCAGTTGAAAGTAGATGTCAGCAGGAACAATAGCGATACCATGAACACAAATCCTAATGGGCTGCAGACAAAATACCTAATTTTTGAAACATTATTTTATCATATATTTGCCTTCTGCTACACATTACATTGCAATTGTTTATGACTGTCAGAATACAACTGATATAATAACGTAATATTGGAGTGGTTTTCATTAAGTACACATTTGTGAAAAGCATTGGCTTGCTGCAACATTGAATATTTCGTTCAAAAATCCTACATCACATGAGATTTATAGCTGACTAATTAATGGAAAATCTCATATAAAGATGTGAAACAATTACTAACAAAGAGATAGAGGGGCTGGCCAGTACTTACCTCAGCTCAGTACAGCTGATAGAAACACAAAAAACAACCGAAAATTTAAGCTCCTAGCTTTCGGAATAAATGTTCCTTCATCAGGGAGGAGAGAGGGGAAAGAAAGGGAAGAAGGGAAAGTGGATTTAGTTACTCACAACCCAGGTTATGAAGCAACAGGGAAAGGAAAACAGGGAAGGTAGCAAGGATGGAGGCATGGTTGTCAGAGGGAAGCCAAAGATATTCTACTGCAGGTACTGTGCCAGCTTCAAACCAAAGAGGATGCATACAGAAGTAAACAGGTGTATAGTATAAAGATGTAGGATGGAAAGATGCATGAATGGCTAAAGAGGAAAGGGAAAGAGGAGAAGACTGAAAAGTAAATGGGAGTGAGGTTGTTTAACGTAGGTTTAGTCCAGGGGGATGGCGGGATGAAAGGATGTGCTGGAGTGCAAGTTCCCATCTCCGCAGTTCAGAGGGACTGGTGTTGGGTGGGAGAAGCCAAATGGCACATACAGTGTAGCAGGTTCCTAGGTCCCTAGAATTATGCTGGAGGGCATGCTCCGCTACTGGGTATTGGACATCTCCTAGGCGGACAGTTCGTCTGTGTCCGTTCATGCGCTCAGCCAGTTTAGTTGTTGTCATACCGATGTAAAAGGCTGTGCAGTGCAGGCATGTCAGCTGATAAATGACATGTGTAGTCTCACACGTGGCCCTGCCTTGAATTGTGTATGTTTTCCTAGTAGCGGGGCTGGAGTAGGTGGTTGTGGGGGGATGCATGGGGCAGGTTTTGCAGCGGGGTCAGTTACAGGGGTAGGAACCGCTGGGTAGAGAAGGTAGTCTGGGAATATTGCAGGGTTTAACAAGGATGTTACGGAGGTTAGGGGGACGACGAAAGGCAACTCTGGGTGGTGTGGGGAGAATTTTGTCAAGGGATGATCTCATTTCAGGGGTTGACTTGAGAAAGTCATATCCCTGGCGGAGTAATTTATTGATGTATTCGAGGCCAGGATAATATTGGGTGACAAGGGGGATGCTTCTGTGTGGTCTGAGGGTAGGAATATTGTTGTTGGACGGGGAGGAATGTATTGCTCGGGAGATCTGTTTGTGGACAAGGTCTGCAGGATAGTTGCGGGAGAGGAAAGCACTGGTCAGGTTATTGGTGTAATTGTTGAGGGATTCGTCACTGGAGCAGATACGTTTGCCACGAATACCTAGGCTGTAGGGAAGGGAGCGTTTGATGTGGAATGGATGGCAGCTATCAAAGTGAAGGTACTGTTGTTTGTTGGTGGGTTTGATATGGACAGAGGTGTGGATGTGAGCTTCAACAAGATGAAGGTCAACATCCAGGAAGGTGGCTTTGGTTTTGGAGAAGGACCAGGTGAAATTCAGATTCGAAAAGGAGTTGAGGTTATGGAGAAAATTAAGGAGTGTTTCTTCACCATGAGTCCAGACCACAAAGATGTCATCTATAAACCTATACCAGGCCAGGGGAAGCAGCTGTTGGGTCTTCAGGAAAGCCTCCTCCATGCAGCCCATGAAGAGGTTGGCATAGGATGGAGCCATCCTGGTTCCCATGGCAGTTCCCCTGATTTGTTTGTAGGTCTGGCCTTCAAAAGTGAAGTAATTATGGGTGAGGATGAAGTTGGTAAGTGTGATAAGGAACGAGGTTTTTGGAAGATCTTCGGGTGGGCATTGGGAGAGGTAGTGCTCAAGGGCAGAGAGACCATGGGTGTGTGGGATGTTTGTGTAAAGGGATGTAGCATCTATGGTGACAAGAAAGGTTTCAGGTGGGAGAGGAGTGGGAATGGATTTGAGGCGTTCTAGGAAGTGGTTTGTGTCGTTGATGTAGGATGGGAGTCTGCAGGTGATAGGTTGGAGGTGTTGGTCTACCAGAGCTGAGATACGTTCTGTTGGGGCTTTGAAGCCTGCTACAATGGGACGGCCAGGATGGTTCTCTTTGTGGATTTTGGGTAATAGGTGGAAGGTAGGGGTACGTGGCTCAGGTGGAGTGAGTAAGTCTATGGAAGCCATTGTGAGGCCTTGTGAGGGACCTTGGATTTTTAGGATTTTCTGCAGCTCAGTCTGAATGGAGGGAATGGGATCCTGGGTAACAGCTTTGTAGGCTGAGGTGTCGGAGAGTTGACGCAGTGCTTCTGCCACATACTCCACACGGTCAAGTACCACAGTTGTGGAGCCTTTATCCGCCGGAAGGATTACAATAGAGCGGTCTGTTTTCAGCTGCTTAATGGCACGGGATTCAGCTGGGGTGATGTTGGGGGTTGTCGGAATGTTCTTCAAGAAGGACTGGGAGGCAACACTGGATGTGAGGAATTCCTGAAACGTCTGCAAGGGATGGCTTTGGGGGAGGGGAGGAGGATCCCTTTGAGAAGGCGGTCGGAACTGTTCTAAACAAGGTTCAACACTGGGTCTAGTATTTGGGGGCTGTGTTTGGGTGGTGAAGTGATATTTCCAGTTGAGGTTCCGGGTGAAAGAGAGGAGATCTTTAACCAGGGCAGTGTGGTTGAATTTAGGTGTGGGGCTAAAGGTTAAGCCTTTTGATAGAACAGATGTCTCTTGAGGAGAGAGGGATATGGATGAGAGGTTTAGAACTGAATTGGAGTTGGTGATATGTGGCATTTGACTGTGGTTATAGTTGAGATTTGGTCTGTGTGGGGTATGTGCTGGGATGGGGAGATTGAGTAGGGTGGCTAGGCTAGGTTTGTTGGCTATGAGGGGGGTTTGTTGACGGTTCTGTTGCGGTTGGTGTTTGTGAGGGATAGGGAGAGGGACCCCACTTCTTAGGTGTTGCACTAGCATTGTGGATAGTTTTTTCAGGTGGTGTGTGGCATGGGACTCAAGTTTGCGGCTGGCTTCTAGGATGATGTTCCTGAGTGTGTTCTCCAAGCAAGGGTTTGAGAGGTGGAGGACTTTGAAGAGAGATAGGAGCTGTTGAGAGTGGTGGTTACATGAAGTAGTGTAGAGGTTCAGGACAAGTTGGGTAAGGGCTAAGGATTGAAAGTTCTGGAAGTCCAGGAGAGATTGGTGGAAGGAGGAATTGCACCCAGAGATGGGAACTTTTAAGGTAAGTCCTTTAGGGGTAATTCCAAAGGTTAAGCAGGAACGGAGGAAAAGTATGTGGGATTGCAGTTTGGCTACGGTAAATGCATGTTTCCGGAATGAATGTAAATAATGTGGTATAGGATTAGGGTACATAGTGGGTAACTGGTGGGTAGGGAAATTAAATAACTAAAGTTAGAATAGTAATCATAAGAAGGAATAAAACACGGAAGGAAGGGCGAGAAAGAAAGAAATTGTGTTGGTAATGTTAAATACCAAAGAAAGACCACCGAAAAGAAAATGGAGTGGTTCGGGGACTAATGCTAAGCAGAGATGTAGCACAAAAGTGAAAATCCGTTATCACATCAATGGTAATTGACTAAAACTGGCTGATAAAGGTCCTGCTACAGCTGGGTGCTTGTTACACAACAGGCTACCAAATAGCTTCTTCTTGTTGTTGTCTTCAGTCCTGAGACTGGTTTGATGCTACTCTATCCTGTGCAAGCTTCTTCATCTCCCAGTACTTACTGCAACCTACATCCTTCTGAATCTGCTTAGTGTATTCATCTCTTGCTCTCCCTCTACGATTTTTACCCTCCAATGCTAAATTTGTGATTCTTTGATGCCTCAGAACATGTTGTACCAACCGGTCCCTTCTTCTTGTCAAGTTGTTCCACAAACTCCACTTCTCCCCAATTCATTCAATACCTCTTCATTAGTTATGTGATCTACCCATCTAATCTTCAACTTTCTTCTGTAGCACCACATTTCGAAAGCTTCTATTCTCCTCTTCTCCAAACTATTTATCGTCCATGTTCCAGTTCCATACATGGCTACACTCCATACAAATACTTTCAGAAACGGCTTCCTGACACTAAAATCTATACTCAATGTTAACAAATTTCTCTTCTTCAGAAATGCTTTCCTTGCCATTGCCAGTCTACATTTTATATCCTCTCGACTTTGACCATCATCACTTATTTTGCTCCCCAAATAGAAAAACTCCTTTACTACTTTAAGTGTCTCATTTCCTAATCTAATTCCCTCAGCATCACCCGACTACATTCCATTATCCTCATTCTGATTTTCATCTTGTACCCTCCTTTCAAGACACTGCCCATTCTGTTCAACTGCTCTTCCAAGTCCTTTGCTGTCTCTGACACAATTACAATGTCACCGGCGAATCTCATCGTTTTTATTTCTCCTCCATGCACTTTAATACCTACTCCAAATTTTTCCTTTACTGCTTGCTCAATATACAGATTGAATAACATTGTGGATAGGCTACAGCCCTGTCTCACTCGCTTCCCTTTTATGCCCCTTGACTCTTAACTGCCATCTGGTTCCTGTACAAATTGTAAATAGCCTTTTGCTCCCTGTATTTTATCCCTGCCACCTTGAGAATTTGAAAGAGAGTATTCCAGTCAACATTGTCAAATGCTGTCTCTAATTCTAGAAATTTAGGTTTGCATTTCCTTAATCTTTCTTCTAAGATAAGTTGTAGGGTCAGTATTGCCTCACGTGTTCCAATATTTCTGCGGAATCCAAACTGATTTTCACCAAAGGTGGCTTCTGCCAGTTTTTCCATTCGTCTGTGAAGAATTCGCATTAATATTTTGCAGCTGTGACTTATTAAACTGATAGTTTGGTAATTTTCACATCTGTCAAAACCTGTTTTATTTGGGATTGTAATTATTATATTATTCTTGAAGTATGATGGCATTTCGCCTGTCTCATACATCTTGCTCACCAGATGGTAGAGTTTTGTCAGGACTGGCTCTCCCAAGGCCGTCAGTAGTTCTAATTGAATGTTGTCTACTCCCAGGGCCTTGTTTCAAAATACAAAAGCACTACCAGTCTTCAAAACAAAAGTAAGAGAGTTCTAGGCAATAGTATGGCTTTACAAAGTTAAGGAATACTTTGGGACTAGTCCAAAAGAATCAGAAAGAAATTGCTCAGATATGGCAATTTCCTGACAAATGTGTTACATATAAGGCGCGAATGATAAGTAAATGTGAAAATTTTTTCATGTTTTGTCAACACTCAATTATCGAAGGTGAAAGCAAAGTTGAGTGCCGATATTTATTAAATTAATTTAGAAATAAAGTTTTGGTTTTGCCTTTTCATGAATTATTATATATATCTACACAAGTAAGTCTACTGTAAAATAACCTGTGTGCTCAGTTTCTAATTCACCCTGTAACTATAATTGTAAATTATATTGATGCATCCAATATCATTCTAAACAGAGGCCATAAATAAGTAAATATTTGTTGAAAAGGAACACTCTCTGTGGTGTCAGTTGCCTGAGATGCAGTCGTGTGTGTCATCTATTTTTGACAGAGGCCTTACTGGCCGAAAGCTTTATTTGTGAGTCTCTGCTATATGGTGAGTAGCAACTTTCCTTCTCATAGTACTGTTACATTTCATCCTGGATTTTACATTGTTGAAATATTTGGTGATTTTAAAATAGATGCAAATACAAAGAATATAGTAAATTTTAAGCTCACTGACATATTAAACGCATAAAATCTTTTAAATATAATACATCTACATCAATACTACACACGCTATTGTATGGTGCATGGCATAGAAGGCCCTGAACAATTACTTCTTATTTCCTTTCCTGTTCCATTTGTAAACAGAGTGAGGGGAAAATGATTGTCTACATTATTCCATGAGAATCCTTATTTCTCTCACGTAATCTTCATTATCCTTGCATGAAATGTAAGTTTGTGACCGTAGAATTGTACTGCAATAAGCCTCAATGCTAGTTCTCTCAATAGTGTTCCTAGAGAAGAATGTTTCCTTATCGCCAGGTTTTCCCATTTGAGTTCTCTAAGAATCTCCACAATGCTTGCATGTTGACTGAACTTACCAGTAACAAATATAATGGCCCACCTCTGAATTGCTTTATGTCTTCCCTTAATCTGATACAAAAACTCAAATAGTACCATGGGTTTCACTAGTATGTCATCTCCCTTACAGCTGAACCATACTTTACTAAAAGTCAATCCTTTAACTTTCCTACTACTGTCCTCACATGCTTGTTCCATTTCACATCACTCTGTAACATTATGCCTAGACATTTAATTGACATGAATGTTTCAAGCATTACACTAGTAACACTTATTCAAGCATTTCTTGGCTTTGTTTTTCCTACTCATCCACATTAATTTACATTTTTGGACATTTAGAGCTAGCTGAGATTTATCATACCAAATTGACAAAAATTTCTGTCAAAATTCTCATGTATTCTCCTAGAGTCACTCAATGATGACACCTTCCTGTACATGGCAGCATCATCAACAAACGCAGCAGATTGCTGCTCACCCTGTCTGCCATATCATTTGAGCATACAGAAAAAAATAGCAGTCCTTTCACGTCTCCCTGGGGAACTCCTTACAATATCCTTGTCACTGACTCACACCAGCACACAGGGTCCTGCTACTTGAGAAGTCTTTGAGTAACCTTCATATCTGGAGACCTATTCTTTATGCTCATGCCTTCAGTAATAGTCTGCAGTGGGGCACCATATCCAATGCTTTTTGGAAATCTGAGAATATGAAGTCCCCCTGTTGCCCTTTTTCCTTAGTTTGCAGTATATCATGTGAGAGACAGGCAAGCTGAACTTCACATGAGTAATAGTTGCTAAATCCATGCTGATTTGTAGGCATAAGTTTCACAGTATCTAGGAAATTTATTGCATTCAAATTCAGAATGTGTGCTACAATTTTGCAGGAAACCCAATGTTAATTTGTTGGATCCTTTGTTTACCCTTCTTATGATACAAGAGTCAGCTGTGCCTTTTTCCAGGCACCTGGAACTTTTCAGTGAAGCTAAGTAAGAGGGCAATGCAGTAAACTACTCTTTGTAAATGCTAATTAGGATTCCATCTGGACCTGTGACTTTTTTGTTTCTATCTCTTTCTGTTGTTTTGTTATGCCAGGGATGACCATTACTGTGTCCCCCACGTGGAAGTCTTTGCAACTGGCCAATGTTTGTATGAATGTCCTATGTGGATGATTTCTTAAACACAAAATTTAAAACTTCAGCTTTCTTTTTGCTGTCTTCTACCTCCATGCAGGTTGGTCAATGAGTGACTGGATGAAAGCCAAAGACTTGATTATTAGTCTTACAGATGACCAGAATTTTCTTGTGTTCTGAAGAATATCTTTTGCTTAGCTATGACAGTTGTATGGATTGCACATTTATCTTTTTACAGATGCTTGAATCTCTACTAACTTTTTCCTGTAATCATTTGTTCATTCTCTTTTGAACTGAGTGTACAACCACCTTTACTTTCTCAGTATTTTCCAAATTTCAGTGGTAAACCACAAAGGATATTTTCTGTCCTTAATCCACTTAATCAGTACATATTTCTCCAGAGCATGATATACAGTCCATTTAAAATTTTCCTATAATTCCTCTACATCCATCATACTGGATGAAACATGGTACCTACCAGAATTAAAGAAAATGTAGAAGGAAGGACCCACAAATGCAACTTACTTTTCACACAACCTGTATATTTAACAATATTCAACCATAACTGCAGCCCACACATTATTGGATCAAGTGGCAGTGTTTACTATTGCACTGGACAAAGCCTCTGTTTTTAAATGCCCTTCTGCAACATATGAAAATTATATTAGCACCATTGATGACAAGAGTGATTAAGTTACTCAAAACAGATGACCTAATTTTTAATTTGAAAGCTGTATGTCTAAAGGTTCTGGGTTGATATGTGCACCTGAGCTTACAGATTAGGAAACAATATGACTATGATGAAGCAACCAACTTTTTAATTACGGCCATGGAGCGATCGGATCCCAACCTGTCCATTTTGACTAATGCCCTGGTGACAGTTGGCTGTTAATATTTTCAAAGTTAAACTGATTGTCAGTTATTAAGACCATTCTGAAGGAATGTCTTAAAACATCACTTGTGAATACTTATTACAAGGGAACTCACTTGACAGAACCACAAGATCCAGCTAAAATACACCAATAATGAGCCGGTCTATCAAACGCAGCAACACACACCTTAGTACAACAGGTTGTTCAGATTATAACTAAAGACTTAAAAATGAAAATGCAATCAAAGAACTGTACAGGTTAACACCTAAATCTAACCACAAGGTCCCTCTTTTGTTTAATGGCAACATGTGCATTAGTACAATCGTTCTGGCTGTATTTATGGCCAGGAGCTGGTCATTAGAACATTAATGATTGGGTACCAACCAGAAATGAAAGGAAATATAATAGTGGAACAAATTTTCAAATGACAACTAGTGTCTTAGTACAATATTACGGCCTCTATTAATGACCAAAGAGCCGACCGAGTAAACCTCTGAGGGTCGGTTACAAACCGGAAAATCATAAGCAGGGCAGGTAGGTAATGACACAAATCAACACGAGGATTAAATAATGTTACTTCACTTTATCAGCAAGCAGTTCCATGGTGCATTGCAGTGGTGCCAATGAAAGCCAGGTAGAAGTGAGCAGTGGTCCAACACAAATGTTGCAACCAACTGATGGCATGTCAGCCTGCTGCTTGAAGTCAATGCTGACCCCAGAGAAGTACTCTGCAGAGGCACAGCTTGTGGTTTCGGCTGCTCGGACCTTGTGGCCACCTCTTGTCGTGATGCTACTGCAATCGGCAAACTTCGTGCCTCCCTTCTCAGGCCGGCAGACCCCCCTTGAGGACCTTCTAAGGACACAACCCACAGATATCCACTCTTCCTCACAGGTGTTGGCAATGGGGCCACAAGAGTGATAGTCGATACAATTCTTAAGCCACTGGTGCCAGACAGATCAGTCTACTAACTCAACATCCCCCTCTCAAACATGAACAAGCCTTCCCCCAGATCTAATAACCCTTCACTTGGCTGGAAAGTTTAATCTGACTGAGATGAACTTGTATGAGCTTCCTCTTTTCTGGGTCCCTTACCAAAAATTGACTGGGCTTAAAATTTTGACAATGGAATATGGACTTTAGAAATGTGGGGCAAGTTTCTCTAAGCATTTATCTTGGGAAGTCCACCCATAAATGTTCCTGATGCAGACAAGATCCCCTATCGTCCCTTGAAAGGGGCACTTGTTTCTGTTATAGTGGCAGGCCTGACAATCATGAACATCCCTAATTTGGTCCCTTTGCTCTCTAAGTACCTTCGGACTGATAGATGGAGGTAAAAGATAATTTATCTCACGTAAGTTGGAGAGTCAGAAATTCATGGGATATGTGAGCATTAGGCTAGCTGGGTTGGCATGGGATTCTTCATGCCACATGGAGTTAAACACTAAGTTTAATCAGGGTGATGTGGTATCCCACTTCTTGGGTGATTTATGGTGGTAAATAATCAATGCGGACTTCAAGTTGCAGTTAATCCTTTTGGCAAAGGAACCCTGAGGATAATAAGGTGTGGTGGTAACATGTTTTATCCCATTGCCAAAACAGATTTGTCTAAACAATCTTGCCATAAATCCAGGAACGTTATCCATAACCAATGGCTGCACTGGCCCAAACCACCTAAATACATTAGTACCATGAGAGATGGTGATAAGAGCACTCTCCAACCTGGAGAAGGTGTCCACTACTATGAGAATATACAGATTGCCTTTTTTTGTCCAGGGAAGCTGGCCCACATAACCAACAAACAATTTGTCCTGTGGACGGTCTTCCCATTCACACTACAGCAGTCCCCTCTCGAGGGAGTTACTTGGTCTTCCATTCTTACAATCTTGGCATTCTTTGATTAAACCTCTAATGTTTTTATATATAAAGTGTTGGCCAGGTCAATTATTCCTTCATCGTCTCTAACGTTTTATAAAGACCTAAATGCCCTCCTACTTGAGAGTCATGAAAGTACCAGAAGACCAGAATAACTAAGGATCAATGGAGATAAATTCTAGCTACCCCTGAAGTTACACAGAATCCCATTCTTCAGAAAACAGTCACTGGATTCTTGTCCATTGAGTATTTGCTTCCTGAGCCCCCCCCCCCCCCCACAATGGGTACTATTCTTGTTCAGTTTACAAATTATTAAATAGTTTGGGTACCTCAGTAAGGATAGTACATACAAGGTGACTGTCCAGCATTTCCTCATCAAGCTCGTGCTGTTGGAACATCCCGCTAAGGGCATCAGCAACCTCATTATCAGATCCCTCAATGTCCTGAACCTTAAAATGGAAAGCCAAAATGCGGACCGCCCATCTTGCAATATGCCCTGTCTTCCTAGGACAAGCTAGGTCCCAACTAAGGACCTGATTATCCATCTGTATCTCAAATCATGATGTTTGAGATAGAACCAAAATGTTTCCAGGGCAAATAATACAGCTAATGCTTCACACTCATAGACCAAGTAATTGAGCTCAGGCCTCTCCATATGTCAGGAAGCAAATGCTAAAATATGCCCGATATCATGATCTTTCTGTAAAACAACTGCTGCCATACCAGTATTGCAAGCATCAGTCTGGATCACAAATCATTTCTTAAAGTCAGGTACGGCTAAAGCCAGTGGGTTGGAAATCACAGCTTTGATTCCTTCAAAGGCTGCCTGCTGACTTTCAGCTCACATGAATTTCTCATTATTTCTGCGTAACAAATTTATAATGGAGCTGAAGGTAGCACAGAGTTTGGGACAAATTTGCAGAAATAATTAGTCAACCTCCCTCTTATTTCGTGGCTGCGTAAAGTTCCCCAATGCCTTAGTTCATTCTGGATCAATGCTAATTCCATCACCAGATACCAAGTGACCCAAAAATGACACTTGGTGCTTAGCCAAGGTTATCTTTGAGGATTTCACAGTGAGGACCACATCCCTAAGCCTGGAGAGTACCTTCCAGATATGCTCTTCAAAGGAGGCACTGAATATGACTGCATTGTCCCAATAACTGGAGATGCAATTAAACTTTAAATCACCTAAAATATCATCCAATAAATGGGATAAAACTCCTGCACTGGTTGACACACGAAATGGAACTCGGATGAACTCATGTAAATTCCAATCCATGGTGAAGGCAATGAGATGCTTAGATTCCTCTGTTAAGGGTATCTGGTAATAAACCTGATTGAGATCTAACACAGTAAACCAATATGCTCCCTAAAACCAGGCCAAACAGCTGTGGAGATCAATGAGTGGCATAAAATCCAAGGACACCTTTCAATTGAGAAGCCTGTCATCAAGCACAGGTCAGAAATCCTGCCCCTGATCTTTAGGTGCTAAGAAAAGGGGTGGAGAGGCATAGGGAGGTGGATGGTCTTATGACTCCACCTTTTAAGAAGGTGACAAAGCAAACCAGCACATCATCCATATCATGAATATGGTATCAAATGATGTCTGTGACTCCCAACCTGTCATGAAGTACGTCAGGAAATTCTCCCAAAAGTTCACTTAACTGTAAAATAATGAGGAGGGCAGGTAGGCAATGACACAAATCACCATGAGGATTACAGAATATTACTCCCCTTTATCAGCAAGCAGTTCCACGGACCCACAGCACATCACTGTGCCAATGAAAGCCAGGCCACAAGCAGTCATCTGACATTAATGTTGATAACCAACTGACGAAATGTCAGCCTGCTGCTTGTAGTTGATGCTGACCCCAGTGAAGTACTCTGGTATCTTCACTCTGTGCAGGCCCTCCTTGCACAGCTCATGGCTTTGGCCACTCAAACCTCATGACCACCTCTTGTCACAATGCTACCAACAAACTTCGTGCCTCCCTTCTCAGGCCAGTGAACCCTGTGTATATGCCGGCAAGCGCATACCTTCTAAGGACACAACCCATAGATACCCAATCTTCCTCATAGATATTGACAATGGGGTTGCATGAGGGACAGTGATACTACCCTTGAACCAGTGGCTCCAGTCTACTAACTCAGTGGCACTTCAGCTCACTGGAACAAAATGATGCCAGCTGATTATCTAAGTGGGGATGCCAACAACTACTTACACTATGTGGTCAAAAGTATACAGACAACTGGCTGAAAATGAGTTACAAGTCCATGGTGCCCTCCACTGGTAATGCTGGAATTCAATATGGTGTTGGCCATCCTTACCCTTGATGACAGCTTCCACTCTCTCAGGCATGCATTCAACCAGGTGCTGAAAGGTTTCTTTGGGAATGGCAGCCCATTCTTCACAGAGTGCTGTTCTGAGGAAAGGTACTGATGTCGGTTGGTGAGACTTGGAATGAAGTTGGCGTTCCAAATCATCCCAAAGGTGTTTTACAGGTTTCAAGTCAGAACTCTGTGCAGGCCAGTCCATTACAGGGATGTTGTTGTCATGTAACCACTCTGCCACAGACAGTGCATTATGAACAGGTGCTCAATCATACTGAAAGATGAAATCACCATCCCTGAATAGCTCTTCAACAGTGGCAAGCAAGAATGTACTTAAAACATAAATGTAGCCTATGCTGTGATAGTGCCACACAAAACAAGAGGTGCAAGATCACTCGATGAAAAACATGACCACACAATAACACCATCGCCTCCATATTTTACTGTTGCCACTGCACATGTTGGCAGATGACATTCACTGGGCATTCGCCATATCCACACCACAGCATTTGATCACCACATTGTGTACCATGATTCATCACTCCGCACAACGTTTTTCCACTGTTCAATGTTTATGCTCCTTACACCAAGCAAGACATCGTTTGGCATGATGTGTGGCTTATGACCAACCACTCAACCATGAAATTGAAGTTTTCTCACCTCCCTCCTAACTGTCATAGCACCTGCAGTTTGGAATACCTATGTGATGCTCTGGGTAGATGTATGCCTACTACACACTATGGCTCTCTTAAACTGTCAGCGGTCTCTGTCAGTCAACAGACAATGTCGGCCTGTACGCTTTTGTGCTGTACATGTCCCTTCATGTTTCCACTTCACTATGACATTGAAAACAGTGGTCCCAGGTATGTTTAGAAGCGTGGAAATCTTGCATAGAGATGTCTGACACAAGTGACATCTAATCACCCAACCATGTTCAAAGTCCGTAAGTTCCGCAGAGTGACCCATTCTGCTCTCTCACGATGTCTAATGATTACTGAGATCGCTGATATGGAGTACTTGGCAGAAGATGGTGGCACAATGCACATAATATGAAAAAGTATGATTTTGGGGGTGTCCTGACACACTATGTGATCAAAAGTATCTGCTGTTTCTAGCAGAAACACTCTCCAAGCTTTCTTGATTGATTCATTTAGTAACCCTAGTTACTAAGATGACATCATAATCACTAATCCCTGACTCTATAGTAATGCCATCAATAGAGCCACACCTGTATGTAGCTACAAGGTCTAAAATATTCCCATAGCATGTGGGCTGTTGAATTAGCTGCTCAAGACAGTTTTTGGACAATATGTTCAAAAGTACTTTGCAAGATTGTCTGTCTGTACATCTGCAATGAGTCTGTATGTACCAGTCAATACTCAGTATGTTAAAGACACCTAAAACTAATATTGTATAATGTGGGTATTTAGGTGCTTCTAACTCAAGACTTTTGTGAATGACTGTAGAACTGTCACAATGAAGTTGCATAACCAGTAAAAACATGCAACAATTAATTTGATTTCATCTAGACCTGTTAGACATGACCAGGTAAATTCACTGTCACATTCAGCTTCAGTAGAGTCAATATGTTTTTTAATTTCAATCAATACTCAGCTTCCTGTTGCATCAGGTACTAGAGTAAATGACAAATACACCGCTAAAATGGATTATTCCATAACCACCAGGAATTTTACAGGTCAGGTAGCCCAGCTTTAAATTATCACTTTTGGCATGTGCTAGAGTACATAAATTCAGCCATAGAAAAATAACTAAGGATGTTCTGCTGAAATTAACTGGGAATAGATTGAATAGTAATGCATTTAAATACAATCAGAGGAGAAATGAAGTTCTGTGTGCCAGGTGTAAGGAACTGATGACAAATGGAATAAGTTCAATTAAACCCTGATGAGACATTATGACTATCACCACTCTTTCAGAGAAACCCTTCAGGTAGTTAAACATTAGCAAAACGGAAGTAATCCTAGACTGAAACTCCCTCAAGTCTGATTAGGCTCAGTCAAAAATACATCTAAACCTACTTTATAAAGCTAATGCTGTACAATTTTTGAAGGAGAAATGAATGAGGCAAAGAAAACTTTTAAAACTGAAATTGCTAATCTTAGGAAATAGATTAGCAACAAAACAATAGAGCAGTCTGGTAATAAAAGTAAAGCTTTATGAGAACTAATTAAGACATGATGGTGAAACAGCCAAACACAATCTCTATACATATCAGGACATAATGCCCTGACTGACTGCCTCTTCATTGCACAGTCCTATGATAGAAACTTGAAAGAAATTTGGAGGTGTGGATCTTATATTGAGGGTGTCATTTAAGAAGGAATTTTTTGAAATACCAACATCAAGGGGGTGAAATATGGGATGAATGGTTTTTTCAAAAATGTTTCTATTAAGGCAATTTTTGAAGCTAGACTTACAAAAAATTGGTATTTGCTTTCTTGGTCATAAATAAAGAGTTGAGTGTCTTGGAAATTTAACAAGAGACAAGACTGTAGTTTCAATTTTTAAAGCTTTCTCTTAACTGGTACTTGGACAGTATTACAAGTTTAACGCCTCTTGTAGCTCTCTCACCAAATATTGTTTATATTTTACTTGGTTCATTTATTTAATGCAAACTGTTACATAGACACAGTTTTGAATATAATTTTAATGTCAAAGTGCTGTACCGTCACACTCTCAAAGGCTGCATTTACAGTATGTTCCCTCAAATGCCTCCATTTTCCTGCATCTATTTATCTTATTGATATTGCTTAAGTTCCTTATGTATTCAGTAGATGCATTAGTAGTAGTAGTAGTAGTAGTAGTAGTAGTAGTTGTTGTTGTTGTAGTACTATTTTTATTCATCCGTAGATCTCTTTTTACAAGGATATAGGACATGGCAAAGTATTTATAAGTTTACATCAATTTAAAATAAGCTAATTTGTTTACACATATATGTACAGAAATCTAGTTAGAGACAATTATTAAATTTACTCCTGCAGTGTTCTTATACAAATAAATAATAACATCTTTTATCAAACCTCTACTCTGTTCTATTTAAGTAATCCTTCAATGTATAAAATGTATTGCATCACAAGTAATTTTTAGCTACCTTTTTAAATATGTGTATTTTGGCAATTTCTTTAATCTCTTTTGGTAATTTATTGTACAGTTTTATTCCATGGTAGAAAATGTTGTTTTCAGTTTTATGTTTATTTTTTCTTGGTAAATGTAAGTTGAGTCTCTCTCTTGTTGCATGGTCATGATCAGCGCTGTTTGTGCAGTAATTATCAAGCTTATTTTTTATGTGTACACCTGACTGGCAAATGTATTCACATGGAGCAGTTCAAATCCCTGGTGTTTTGAATAGATCTGTACAATGAACTTGACTAGTATTTCTGGTTATTGTTCTTATGGCTCTTTTCTGGAGATTGAAAATTGCATTCATATTCTGTGCATTTGTTCCCCAAAAAAAGAAGGCCATAGCTAAGAACTGAGATAACATATGAATAATATGTAACTATAAGACACTGATGATAGGATTATAAGGGTATAACATGCTGATGATTGTTTCTTACTTTAATTGGTTTGTGTATCACTCTCCGTTCTTTATACCTCCTGATGTAGCCTTCTCAAGTACTAGTTTTGTTTATTAATAGAAACTGTTATGTGGGCATGCTCTTCCTGTTTAGTCCATTTTTATCTATTTACTTCCCATTCTTCAATGCAATACCACTACACTGTCAAAGGCGTTGCTGGCTGTATGTTTCTGCTTCAGTCTAGATGTGTTACTTCTCTTTCAATGTTGTTTGCAAACATTGTAACTTCTTTGGTGACAACACGCAGTAAATGTCTGAAGATGGCCTTGTAAGCTGAAAACCAGGTAACACAATAAAAGTAATGTTGTAAAGCAAGAACAAACTGGTGCTTTTCATTTATTATAATGCTATTCTACCAAGAACCGATTGAGGATTCCGTTAACATGATATTTTGTTAATGTAATTACTGTCATATTATTATTTATGACATTTACAAAATCCATCATTCCAATGGCTCTATGCAAATAAAATGTAACTACCTAAGTAAATCTTCAGGCCAACGGTGGCCCAAACCCTTTGGGCTTCTAGATTTATGTTTCCCATTGTTTCTATTGCTTATAGTGATTTCCTGGGTTGTTACATTGAAGGGACACACTCAATTTCTCTTTCCTTCCTTTCCCAAAATGAGCTCATCCCAAATCTCTGATGACCTTGTCACTGATAGCATATTAAACACTTATACCAGTCTTCAGGTCGCCATGAAATATAACAGTTTGCCTCTTCAGGAACTGATGATTATTCCCCAACCACAGAATTGCAAAAAAATGCAAGCTTCCCAAACTATTCTGTAGGGATAACATGTCAACAATAATAACCAATATTTGAAAATATTACTGGATAGATACAAGATCTACTTGCCAAGTGTTGACTGGAAAAAACACATGGAAATACACAAGCATTTGGAGCCATTGGCTCCTTGTTCTGGCAGGAGGACAGAAGGGAAAGGTAGAGTGATGAAGGAAGAAGGTGGGTGAGATTTAGGAAACAGTGAGAGTTATGGAAAAGTTGCCCAGAACATAGGGTCATGGGAGATTTTATGGATGGGATGATGGAGAATAACATAATAAGCAAGATAGAGATTACTGAAAAATAAATCATGCAAGAGTCAATAAGAGCAGAAAGTAAATTGCATTATACATGCTAGACAGGTGGGGGAATAGGCAGGTTGCCAAATTAAAGATATAGAAAAACAGAAGGTGAGTGAAAAAGAGCAACAGTTACTGAAAATAAATGCTGAGATCACAGAAACTAGCACAAATGAAGGCCAGGTGACTGGTAAGAACAAACCATATGTTGTAATGGCAGTTCCAACATGCAGAATTCTGAGAAACTTGTGTGAGGCACATATCTGGAAACAGGCACTGAGGTCATGCTGTAGAGCATTCTCTGATACAGGATATTGTGTGTTGCCAGTATACATCTTCTGTCTATGCCCACGCATTGTAACTGATAACTTGAGCAAACAGTGTTCATCTATATTTATATCATACTCCACAAGCCACATATAGGTGTATGGTGGAGGGTACTCTTTGTACCCCTGAGTCCTCCATCCATGTTCCACTCATGAACAGCACTTGGAAAGAAGCCTCTTATTGGCTCTTCTTTCTTGAATTTTCTTCTTGCGGTCATGTATGTGGGAGAAATAATATGTTGTCTGACTCTTCCTGGAAAGCACACTTAGCAAATCTCACTCAGTGGTGCACAATGTGTCTCTCATAACATCTGCCAATGGATTTTGTTGAGCCTCTCCATAACATTCTCATGCAACTAGGTGATGATGTAATGAAACATGCCACTCTTCATTGGATATATATATATATATATATATATATATATATATATATATACACCAAGCGGGAAAGCGCCGGCAGACAGGCACATGAACAAAACACACACACAAAATTACGAGCTTTCGCAACTGGCAGTTGCTTCGTCAGGAAGGAAGGAAGGAGAGGGAAAAATGAAAGGGTGTGGGTTTTAAGGGAGAGGGTAAGGAGTCATTCCAATCCCGGGAGCGGAAAGACTTCCCTTAGGGGAATGTCTGCTTGTGTCTGTGTATGTGCGGATGGATATGTGTGTGTGTGTGCGAGTGTACACCTGTCCTTTTTTTTCCCCTAAGGGAAGTCTTTCCGCTCCCGGGATTGGAATGACTCCTTACCCTCTCCCTTAAAACCCACACCCTTTCATTTTTCCCTCTCCTTCCTTCCTTCCTGACGAAGCAACTGCCAGTTGCGAAAGCTCGTAATTTTGTGTGTGTGTTTTGTTCATGTGCCTGTCTGCCGGCGCTTTCCCGCTTGGTAAGTCTTGGAATCTTTATTTTTAATATATTTTTCCCATGTGGAAGTTTCTTTCTGTTTTATATATATATATATATATATATATATATATATATATATATATATATATATATATATATATATCTCCTATCTGGTAGTGATCCAAGACAGATAAACAATACCCCTCTCTCTCTCTCTCTCTCTGCTACCAGTCCTATCTGGTAGTGATCCAAGACAGATAAACAATACCCCCGAATCAGTCAAACAGGCACCTTGTAAGCCACTTCCTTCATGGATGAGTTACATTTTCTTAAGATTATTCATATGAATCCAAGTTGGGCTTCTCCTTTTCCAACTACTTGTTTTATGTGGTCATTCCCCTTAAGGTTGCTCTGAATAGTTACTCCTAGATATTTTGTAGCAGATACTATTTCCAGTTGTTTTTTGTCAATAGTGTAGCTACAGAATAATAGATTTGTATCTATATTAAGAACAATATGTTACATATATCTTGTAAACAGTAATTGTCCTATCACACTTCTTTGGAGTACTCCAGACATCTGTCAATTTTGTTCTATTAAGAGCATCAGGTTGAATTCTGCCAGTGAGGAAGTCTTGAATACAGTCACAAATCTGTTCTGAAACTCAATAACCTCATTTTTTTCACTAAAAGGCAGTGTGGGATGGTGTCAAATGCCTTCCGGACATCAAGGAACATGGCATCAACCTGAACATCACTGTCTATGGCACTGCAGATCTCATGAAGGAATTGAGCAAACCTAATTTCACAGAATCTGTTTGCAAAACCCATATTATTTCTTTTTTATTTTTTCCCCATAGAGGAGTTTCCTTCTCCAAGAACATCATACTTCTTGAGCACAAAACATGTTCGACAATTCTACAACAGACTGGTTCAATAATATAGGTCTATAATTGTGTTTACACAACAGCTAGTAAAGTGTCATTACACAAATGGCTCTCTGTTTAATAGTATATATTTTTCCAGTTACAGGGCTCGCATTGGTGGTGGTAGGAGGATTGATTAGACAAGTCTTACAGCTGGGATGATCATGAATGTAGAAGTGATAGGGTAGGTGAAAGGGTGCAGAAGAAGCATAGAGTCTGACCAGAATATTGCAGAGATTCTGCTAGTAACGAAAATATATTCTAGGCATGACAGTCAAAATGTCAGACAGTATAGACCTCTTTTAAGGACATGATTTTAGGAGGTCACAGCTCTATCAAACTAGCTGAATAATACGTTCAAGGCCTGGATAGTACTGATTAACAGGAGGTGTACATCTGAGTTGTTTCTAGAGGGAGGATGAGGTCAACACTAACTAAAGTGGCATGGAATGTGGAAGTTTAATTGGGAGATTGCATTTAGAAATTCCAAAACTTTTAACAGTCCAACCTCAGATAGCACCTTCCTATATGCTTTCCTGTGATCCATAAGCCTTCTGCCCCTGGTATGTTGTAGATACATGGCTTCTTTGTATATGGACTCATGGTGAGCCTGACCTATTAAAATTTTTGAAATCTCCAAATAAATTCTCCTAATAAATTTCACATGCTCCTATTCCCCATCTCCTTCATTTTGATAGTGACCATTCAAGGCAAACATATTTGTTCAGATGCATACTCTTTACAACAATACACAATCATCCTTAAGTCAGCTTTCACTGGACATAATTATCACACTAACCTAGTTCAAAAGCATTTTTCTCAGACCATCATATCTGTTCAGTCTTGGCCATTTGTCTCATATAGGGTGCTTAAGGGATGCTGCCTCCTCTGAATGCTATACAACAATTTGAGCAAATAACATTAGTAGTTTCATTTCTGTAAAGCAGATCTGACAGTACTTAACTTGAATGTACAAAATGTTGTGACAGACTATGGGTAACATGCAATATAATTCAGAGTCCTTGGCTACATGCAATGTTCCTGCAAGTTGACTAACTTTTCTTGTAGCAGTCTCTGCTATGCTCCGCAAATACATTTCGCTGTTGTTTCACCACCTTCTCTGGTCTTGCATACTTCATCTTTGTTCCAGCACTTGTGGTTATGCCAAAACAATATCCAGTCATGGTACTGACCTCAGCAGCCAGACAATGTTGTCATGTGCATGGGAGTTGCATTTGCATGAATGTATTGTTGTATTTTTGGTAAAGGCCTCATTGACTGAAAGCTCACTTTCTGAGATTCTTTTTGTTGTGCCTATCTGTGACTCTTTTAAAGGCACATTTTTAGCCATAGCATGTAAATATATTCTTTTTAATCAGAGAACCCTGTTTAATAAAGCATGAAAGCCAATGCAAGTTATCTTGTGCGTGGACGCATGTGATTGCTGCTGAGACACAGAAACGATGTCTAGTCTTTTGTTAATTACTTCCTCTGTTATGGAATGGAATCAAGAGAGAGCCTCGCATGTTAGACCTTTTTTTTTTTTTGTGGTTTGAGGACGCACAACTACAGTGGTCATTAGCGCCCAGACTAAGTTATGAATGCACTCCAAGGCACAAGGTTAAAATAGCAACTAAAAAGGACAACACTATAATAGGCACATTAAAAGGCAAGGGATTAACAGAAAACAGCATAATCAAATGTCCCTAGACAGGATTGCCAAGTGGATAAAACAAGGTATGTGAGCAGTTGCTCCTGGGTCATCTGCTAAAATGTCATCCAGAGTACATGCAGACCAAGATCAGTGCGCAGTGTATTAAAATTCAGACAGGACATTAAAGTGTGGCGTACCGTCATCAATTGCCCACATGGGCAGAAATGCAGTGGCTGAACCGGCAGTGTCCAATCCGTATCGGGGCCGAAACGACGACCTCCTCCCTCCGACAAGGGCTTGAAGACATCATCCGAACCGTGGGGAGAGGTTTCAAGGCCTGAAGCTTCTTTTCAGTAAGTGTAGACCATCGGCATGCCACAGCGATAAAATGCGCTGACCAATGACCCGGCTAAAATCAAATGAAGGCACACAACAAGAAGCTGTCCGAGGCCGGAGGACTGCAGCCTTCGCTGCGGCATCTGCAGCTCCATTCTCAGGGATACCGACATGACCAGGAACCCACATAATGGTAACTGGAGAACCGTCGTCCGCCAGCTGCTGAAGAAAGCATTAGATCCGGTGCACAAAAGGGTGATCCAGATACGAATCACTTAGGCTCTGGATGGTGCTCAGGGAATCAGAGCAGATTACATAGGCAGAATGTCGGTGGCGGCAGATGTAAAGAAGAGCCTGATAGAGAGCAAAGAGCTCAGCTGTGAAGACCAAACAATGGCTATGGAGCCAGTATTTGAATGTGTGTGCCCCAACAATAAAAGAACACCCAACACCGTCATTGATCTTAGAGCCATCTGCAAAAATGAAGATCGTATTAATTAACTTTGAACAAAGTTCGACAAACCGCAAGTGGTATACCGAAGCTGGGGTAACCTCCTTTAGGAGCAAGGTGAATGTGAACCTGAGCCTGGAGCCAAGGTCGTGTTTGGCTCTCGCCCACTCTAAAGGTTGCAGGGAGTGAAAAATGAAGGTGCTGAAGGAGGCAACTAAAGCAAACTCCAGGGGGTAGCAGGGCAGATACATACAACCTGTATTGACAGTCGACAGAGTCGTCAAGAAAAAGGAACGATGAGACGGGTGGTTGGGCATTGATAATAGCCAACAGGCATACCGACAAAGCAGTATATTTGGCCGGTAGGGTAGTGGCAAATCACTGGCTTCAGCATGAAGACTCTCAACGGGACTAGTATAGAATGCTCCGATTGCAAGGCACAACCCCCAATGTTGTATAAAGTTGAGGCGACGTAAGATGGATAGCCATGCAGAGGAGTATACAAAGCTCCAGTAATCCAGCTTTGAGTGGACGATCGACCGATATAGGCGAAGTAGGATGGTTTGATCCACTTCCCATGATGTATCGCTGAGAACATGGATGACATTTAGGGAACGGGTACAACGGGCAGCCAAATATGACACATGTGGAGACGAGCTAAGTTTCCTGTCAAATGCAAAACCTAAAAATTCTGTTGTCTCCATGAATGGGAGAGTAATGGGACCGAAATGTAAGGATAGTGGGAGAAACTCTTTGTTGCCGTCGGCAAAAAAACGAAAGCAATTGGCGACACTCCACCAGAAAAGGCAGTCAGGACAGCGCTCCAGAAAACATGTATGCTGCGCACTGCAGTAGATGGTAAAATCGTCCATGAAAAGGGAGTCTGATACATCAGCTGGGAGTTAATCCATTATTGGATTGATCACTACGGCGAAGAGAGTGACGCTCAAAACTGAGCCCTGTGGCACCCTATTCTCCTGGCAAAAGGCGTCGGACAGGACAGAACCCAGATGTACCCTGAACTGTCGATCCATTAAAAATGCATGAATAAAAAGAGGGAGGCGACCGCGAAGGCCCCACGTATGCATGGTGCGGAGAATGCCCGCCCTACAACAGGTGTCGTAAGCCTTCTCCAAATCTAAGAACACAGCCACTGTCTGGCGCTTCCACAAGAAGTTATTCGTAATGTTGGTCGACAAGGTAACCAGATGGTCAACAGCAAAGCAGTGCCTACGAAATCCACATTGTATATTGGTAAGTAGGCGTCGAGATTCGAGCAGCCAAATCAAACGAGAGTTAACCATTCATTCCACCACCTTACAGACACAACTGGTAAGGGAAATGGGTTGATAACTGGCAGGCAAGTGCTTGTCCTTCCCCGGCTTAGGAATCATGACAACAATAGATTCGCGCCAGCATGTGGGAACATGACCCTCAATCCAAATGTGATTATAAGTACAAAGAAGAAAACCTTTACCCGCAGGAGAAAGGTTCTTCAGCATCTGAATGTGAATAGAATCAGGCCCTGGAGCAGAGGAGCGTGACCGGGCAATTGCACTTTCTAGTTCCCGCATGGTGAATTCATGATTCGAGGAGCGGAAGTTAGGTGGCCTTGCCTCCTCTGTTTTTTGGGGAGGAAGGCAGGGTGGTAACGAGTGTAGCCGGCATTTGAGACATCCTTAGGGGCCACAAGGATGTCATTTGCGACCGTCAAGCCAGAAACTGGTGACTGGACCTTAGTCCCACATAGCTGGCGCAGGCTACCCCAGACAACAGAAGAAGGAGTAAAACTGTTGAAGGAGATTGTGAAAGCAGCCCAGCTGGCTTTCTTGCATTCTTTAATAAAACAACAACACTGCACATGTAATCATTTATAATTGATACAATTCGTCATCGTTGGGTGGCGTTTAAAGGTGCATAAAGCACGTCGACGAGCACATTAAACGTCTCTACATGCTGCAGTCCACCAGAAGACTGGTACACGACGTGGAGAAGAAGTAGTATGAGGGATGCAATATTCAGCAGCAGTGAGAATGACTTCTGTGAGGTGTGTGACCTGACTATCACAGCTTGCAAAGTTTTAATCCTGAAATGTCGCCCTGGAAAAGAAGAGCCCCCAGTCTGCTTTGGAGATATTCCAACTAGAAGCATGGAGATGGGGTATGAGGCAAGAGATGGATAACATAAGGGAAGTGGTTGCTCTAATACATATCAGAAAGAGCATACCACTCAAACCGGTGTGCAAGGTCGGTAGTACATATAGAGAGGTCTAAATGGGAATAGGTGTGAGTTGTGTCTCAAAGAAAAGTAGGGGCGCCAGTATTGAGGTGGTTGAAAAGGTCTGCTAACAGGGAGCCTCTCGGGCAGGATTCTGGAGAGCCCCAAAGAGGATGGTGAGCATTGAAGTTTCCAGTCAACAAAAATGGTGCAGGTAGCTGAGCAATAATTTGCGTCATGTCCGCCCTAGTAATGGCGAACGACAGTGGAGTGTAAACGGGACAAATGGAAAATTAAAACAGGGGAGAGTAATTTGGAGGGCAACTGCCTGCTGATTTGTGTGCAATGTGATGGGATCATAGTAGATATCATCCCAGACCAGAAACATAACCCCTCAAAGAGCCGAAATACCATGCACAGGCATAGTGTGCCAAGTGAGTTTGATCAAATGGGCATAGCTTCATTTCCTGGAGAGCTACTACGAGTGGACAGTGCAAGTGTAGCAGCAACTTTATGTCCTTGCAGTTGGAGAGTATGCCAGGAATATTCCAACAAAGAAGTGCCATCATGAGAAGAAAAAGAAAAAGGAGAAGCAAGAAGGGGTCACCTCAAAGGCCACTGAGGGCCTGGCTTTGAGCAAGCACTGCAGCCACATTAGAACAAGACTGGCGGGTGTGATTAAAATACTGACACTGGTAGCAGTGCATAGGTGTCGGGACATAGGAGCAAACAGAAATAACCTCATAGCCCGCTTTGATGTGCGACTGCAGCTGAACATTATCAAAGGTCAAGAAAAGTGTCCGGGTTGGCACAAGGTCATTGTCGACCTTTTTCATGACCCTATGGACAGCCATCATGCCCTGCTCAGCAAGGAAAGACTGAATCTCCTCATCAGTCAATCCGTCGAGTTATCTGGTGTATACCACACCCCACGAAGAATTCAAAGTGCGGTGAGCCTCCAGAGAACATGTACAGGAGTGTGGCCCAAAGGACTTTTTGTGCCTGAAAGGTGGTCTCAGTATCTAACAACAAGGTACTGTTACACATCCTGGTACAAGACTTGACAGGTTCGGCTATGGCATCTATGCCCTTCTGAATAATGAAAGGATTGACAGATGAAAAATCTTTTCCGTCCTCAGATCTAGAAACTACGAGGAACTTTGGGGCAGGCAGTAGTACTTTTGTCACTGAGGCTCGTCAAGTTTCTGTTTTTGGGCAGAAGCCACGAGAAGAGAAGAAGAGAAATCCATTGCGGATGAATCCCCCATGATTGCCAGCATCTCAGATGGTGCGCTCCTTCCTTGTGGGGACCCTCTCACAGGGCGCTCCAACCTTAGGTGAATGTTTACACCTCAGGTCACACCTCCAGAGAAACGGACGGAGGGACGACTTGGAATGTGGTGGTGGTTAGTGTTTTAACGTCCCATCAACAACGAGGTCATTAGAGATGGAACGCAAGCTCAGGTTAGGGAAGGAAATCGGCCGTGTCCTTTCAAAGGAACCATCCAGGCATTTGCCTGAAATAATTTAGGGAAATCACGGAAAACCTAAATCAGGATGGTCGGAGACGGGATTGCACCGTCGTCCTCCCGAATGCGAGTCCAGTGTGCTAACCACTGCGCCACCTCGCTCTGAATGGTCAGAAGGTGTCAGCTCAGGCAATCACCTCTCCCTGGGCCCAGTCTTTACCAGGGGGTACGTGCATTCCTTACTTGTCTACCCAGGGCAGGAAATTACGCATTATCCCATCATTGGCTACGTGTGTGAATGCGTGGGTTGGCCTCCAGGCATGCATGGGGAGGCAAGAAGAATAGGAAAAAAGGTGAGAGAGGGAGAGAAAGGATGGACTGTCTCAAATGCTGAGGTGGAGACCAAAGGGTGGACAAGAAGGCAAGGTAAAAAGTAAGGAAGACAGTGAGACAGGGAGAAGCACAAACAAAGGAAGGAAGAAACCAGAATAAGCTAATAACCAAAATTATCACAAATGTAAGTTGTTGAACCGTCCACCTGCAGATGCAGGCACAAACTACCCCCTTGAGGGGAGGGACTCGCCTCTTACCACAGGCAGGAATACCTCGGGCCTATTCTTACACCGGACCCGCAGGGGGGAGCGCGTTACACTACCCGCTCTAATTTAAACTCTTTAATTTCATAAAAAGACACTGTGTACTGCAAGGCACATACTAGTAATTATATAAGGAATTTTTCCGCTGCACATTGATGAGATACCGACGTGCGGATAATCAACATATCACTACTGATGCACGTTGTATTCCCAATGTAAGTAGCATTGTGCACTTCAGTAATTATAGTTATGATTAACTCTGTTGTGATTTCATTATTTGTTTAATCCATGATCCTAATGTTTCAACATTATATGTAAACAGTATTTTCAGTATTTACCTGATTTTAGCTCAGAAATAACATGGCCCACAAACCTCCTTATTACAGTGATGAAATTCTCAAAGCATATCTCCAATGCCACCTTATCATGGTTTAAATACATTCCCTGATTTTTAAATATTTCCATCCATCTCAATTCAGTTATATATATATATATATATATATATATATATATATATATATATATATATATATATAATTTTATTTACACACACACATAATTATTCAATTATTTACATTGGCAACACATTGGCCAGGACATTATTTGTGAGAAAAAATTTTTTTTTGTTTCATTGCAAACATTACTCTGAGAAATCACCAAGAAGGACTGGAAAAAATATTAAATCCAGAAAGCATAATGGAAAATCTGGTCAGACTGTGACAACCATCACCACAACAGAGAATGTAGGCAGACTTATCATATCTATTGCATTTGACTCTGGCGCAATCTTTCACTAACTCGCAAAATGGCTGATACACAGCTTAGTAGAGACAACATGATGTGTAGGCACATCGTCAATAATGGATCTACTCTATGCATTGTTTGAATAACAGTTACATGCAAGCTAGACATTGTACAGACGAGATTAAAAATATTTCACACATTTAGTCGTATAACCCTAGCTTACTTATTTGTTACATAGTTTAATTAATTTCTTTGCGTGTTTTTGGATACTTGCATTGTTTAATTCGTATATTTCGGGCGTATTATAGTATTTGAGGGTTGTAGCATCGCGCCTTAGTACCTGAATAGTGCAAATTCGCGTAGTCGTCTGTCTTCTGTTTTTGTTGTGAACGGCCAGTCGGTTGGCCAGTCAGTGTGCTCCCTGCCGCCGTTGGATAAGCAGCTGCAGCAGCAAGTCGTATAACCCTAGCTTACTTATTTGTTACATAGTTTAATTAATTTCTTTGCGTGTTTTTGGATACTTGCATTGTTTAATTCGTATATTTCGGGCGTATTATAGTATTTGAGGGTTGTAGCATCGCGCCTTAGTACCTGAATAGTGCAAATTTGCGTAGTCGTCTGTCTTCTGTTTTTGTTGTGAACGGCCAGAGTCGGTTGGTCAGTCAGTGTGCTCCCTGCCGCCGTTGGATAAGCAGCTGCAGCAGCAAGTCGTATAACCCTAGCTTACTTATTTGTTACATAGTTTAATTAATTTCTTTGCGTGTTTTTGGGTACTTGCATTGTTTAATTCATATATTTCGGGCGTATTATAGTATTTGACAGTTGTAGCATCGCGCTTTAGTGTTTACTTCGTAGATTCTTATTCAAATTGCGTGTGAGTTTCGTATAGGAGGTGCAATTTCGAGTTTTAGTTACTGTAATCGTAAATTCAGCAGATTGTAGCGCAGTCGTTAGGCATTTGTACAGGTTAGTTGATACATTCTTTGCGTGTTCCGCTTGCGTTATCTAGGCACCAACTCGTGTTTCAGTAACTGTTGTTAAACATCGATTAGAATGGACAGGGACTGCGATTGCTGTGTTCGGATGAGGGCTGACTTGGCATCCCTTCGCTCACAGCTGCAATCGGCGCTGACTTCGGTCGCGCAGCTTGAGGCTGTTGCCAATGGGCACCACTGTGGGGAGCCGGACTCGGGTATCACGGGGATGTCAACCTCATCCCGTCTGTCCCCAGATCGGTCTGCCGCTGTGGTTGCCCCGGTTGCTGCCCGCAGTGGGGCTGAGCCCTCGCCTGTGGTTGATTGGGAGGTCGTTCCAAGACGTGGCAGGCAGCGAAAGGCGTCCCCGGAAGCTGACCAGAAAGCCTCCCCGGTGCGTCTGACAAACCGGTTTCAGGCACTGTCTCTGGCTGAGCCAGATGCAGCTGCCTGCCCTGTTTCAGAGGATCATTCTCAGCCTTCAAGGTCCGGGCAATCGCAGAGGTTGGGCTTACTGGTAGTTGGGAGCTCCAATGTTAGGCGCGTAATGGGGCCCCTTAGGGATATGGCGGCTAAGGAGGGGAAGAAATCCAGTGTGCACTCCGTGTGCATTCCGGGAGGAGTCATTCCTGATGTCGAAAGGGTCCTTCCGGATGCCATGAAGAGCACAGGGTGCAGCCAGCTGCAGGTGGTGGCACATGTCGGCACTAATGACGTGTGTCGCTTTGGATCTGAGGAAATTCTCTCTGGATTCCAGCGGCTATCTGATTTGGTGAAGGCTGCCGGTCTTGCTTACGAGATGAAGGCAGAGCTCACCATCTGCAGCATCGTTGACAGAACCGACTGCGGACCTTTGGTGCAGAGCCGGGTGGAGGGTCTGAATCAGAGGCTCAGACGGTTTTGCGACCGTATTGGCTGCAGATTCCTTGACTTGCGCCATAGGGTGGTGGGGTTTCGGGTTCCGCTGAATAGGTCAGGAGTTCACTACACTCAGCTGGCGGCTACACGGGTAGCGGAGGCTGTGTGGCGTGGACTGGGCGGTTTTTTAGGTTAGAAGGCCTCGGGAAAGTGCGGGATGGGCTGCAATGTCAAAGGGTGCTTGGCAATTACAGGACGTGCTTGGATCAAGGAACAGTCGGAATTATAGTTGTAAATTGTTGTAGTTGCGCTGGAAAAGTCCCTGAGCTTCAAGCGCTAATAGAAAGCACAGAAGCTGATATCGTTATAGGTACAGAAAGCTGGCTAAAGCCTGAAATAAGTTCTGCAGAAATTTTTACGAAGTCTCAGACGGTGTTCAGGAAAGATAGATTAGGCAGAATTGGTGGTGGAGTGTTGGTGTCTGTCAGTAGTGGTTTATCTTGTAGTGAAGTCGAAGTAGATACTCTGTGCGAATTGGTGTGGGTGGAGGTTATACTTAACAGCCGAATTAAGTTAATAATTGGCTCCTTCTACCGACCCCCAGACTCCGATGATACAGTTGCGGAACAGTTCAGAGAAAGTTTGAGTCTCGTAACAAATAAATACCCCACTCATACGGTTATAGTTGGTGGGGACTTCAACCTACCCTCGGTATGTTGGCAAAAATACTTGTTCAAAACCGGTGGTAGGCACAAAACGTCTTCCGAGATTGTCCTAAATGCATTCTCCGAAAATTATTTAGAGCAGTTAGTCCACGAACCCACGCGAATTGTAAATGGTTGCGAAAACACACTTGACCTCTTGGCCACAAACAATCCAGAGCTGATAGAGAGCATCATGACTGATACAGGGATTAGTGATCACAAGGTCATTGTAGCTAGGCTCAATACCATTTCTTCCAAATCCATCAGAAACAAACGCAAAATAATTTTATTTAAAAAAGCGGATAAAGTACCACTAGAAGCCTTCCTAAAAGACAATTTCCATTCCTTCCGAACTGACTATGCGAATGTAGACGAGATGTGGCTCAAATTCAAAGATATAGTAGCAACAGCAATTGAGATATTCATACCTCATAAATTGGTAAGAGATGGAACGGATCCCCCGTGGTACACAAAAAAGGTCCGAACGCTGTTGCAGAGGCAACGGAAAATGCATGCGAAGTTCAGAAGAACGCGAAATCCTGAAGATGGGCTAAAATTTACAGACGCGCGAAATTTGGCACGTACTTCGATGCGAGATGCCTTTAATAGGTTCCACAACGAAACATTGTCTCGAAATTTGGTAGAAAATCCGAAGAAATTCTGGTCGTATGTAAAGTACACAAGCGGCAAGACGCAGTCAATACCTTCGCTGCGCAGTGCCGATGGTACTGTTATCGACGACTGCGCCGCTAAAGCGGAGTTATTGAACGCAGTTTTCCGAAATTCCTTCACCAGGGAAGACGAATGGAATATTCCAGAATTTGAAACACGAACATCTGCTAGCATGAGTTTCTTAGAAGTAGATACCTTAGGGGTTGCGAAGCAACTCAAATCGCTTGATACGGGCAAGTCTTCAGGTCCAGATTGTATACCGATTAGGTTCCTTTCAGATTACGCTGATACTATAGCTCCCTACTTAGCACTCATATACAACCGCTCGCTCACCGATAGATCTGTACCTACAGATTGGAAAATTGCGCAGGTCGCACCAGTGTTCAAGAAGGGTAGTAGGAGTAATCCATTTAACTACAGACCTATATCATTGACGTCGGTTTGCAGTAGGGTTTTGGAGCATATACTGTATTCAAACATTATGAATCACCTCGAAGGGAACGATCTATTGACACGTAATCAGCATGGCTTCAGAAAACATCGCTCTTGTGCAACGCAGCTAGCTCTTTATTCGCACGAAGTAATGGCCGCTATCGACAGGGGATCTCAAGTTGATTCCGTATTTCTAGATTTCCGGAAAGCTTTTGACACCGTTCCTCACAAGCGACTTCTAATCAAGCTGCGGAGCTATGGGGTATCGTCTCAGTTGTGCGACTGGATTCGTGATTTCCTGTCAGGAAGGTCGCAGTTCGTAGTAATAGACGGCAAATCATCGAGTAAAACTGAAGTGATATCAGGTGTTCCCCAGGGAAGCGTCCTGGGACCTCTACTGTTCCTGATCTATATAAATGACCTGGGTGACAATCTGAGCAGTTCTCTTAGGTTGTTCGCAGATGATGCTGTAATTTACCGTCTAGTAAGGTCATCCGAAGACCAGTATCAGCTGCAAAGCGATTTAGAAAAGATTGCTGTATGGTGTGTCAGGTGGCAGTTGACGCTAAATAACGAAAAGTGTGAGATGATCCACATGAGTTCCAAAAGAAATCCGTTGGAATTCGATTACTCGATAAATAGTACAATTCTCAAGGCTGTCAATTCAACTAAGTACCTGGGTGTTAAAATTACAAACAACTTCAGTTGGAAGGACCACATAGATAATATTGTCGGGAAGGCGAGCCAAAGGTTGCGTTTCATTGGCAGGACACTTAGAAGATGCAACAAGTCCACTAAAGAGACAGCTTACACTACACTCGTTCGTCCTCTGTTAGAATATTGCTGCGCGGTGTGGGATCCTTACCAGGTGGGATTGACGGAGGACATCGAGAGGGTGCAAAGAAGGGCAGCTCGTTTTGTATTTTCGCGTTATAGGGGAGAGAGTGTGGCAGATATGATACACGAGTTGGGATGGAAGTCATTACAGCATAGACGTTTTTCGTCGCGGCGAGACCTTTTTACGAAATTTCAGTCACCAACTTTCTCTTCCGAATGCGAAAATATTTTGTTGAGCCCAACCTACATAGGTAGGAATGATCATCAAAATAAAATAAGAGAAATCAGAGCTCGAACAGAAAGGTTTAGGTGTTCGTTTTTCCCGCTCGCTGTTCGGGAGTGGAATAGTAGAGAGATAGTATGATTGTGGTTCGATGAACCCTCTGCCAAGCACTTAAATGTGAATTTCAGAGTAGTCATGTAGATGTAGATGTAGATGTACTTTACTGAATTTTCAAAAAAAAAAAAAAAAAGTTACATTTTTGCTATTGATATGGTCACGATTCGTAGTATGGCAAATAAAATGGACAACATAAACAGTTCGCCAACTGCAAGTTCCATATCCAATGAAGAAGCACAGAATCAAATTACGCTTGCTCAAAACACTATTGCTCAAACAAGTGAAACAGTAAATGAAATACAGAACCTAAATAATCTAGCCATAGCAACTGACAGTTACAGAGAGTCGCAAGATATGGAAACTGAATCACAAGCAGTAAATTCTTGAGATTTCTCACAATTTATCAATGAAGTCATGCAGAAATTTCAGCATATGAATACAAGTTTACAGAAAAATGAAAAACAGTTTAGGGAAAAATTTCAGGAAATAAACAAAAAAGTTGACGGTAATTATGCTAAATTAACCAAAATTGGTACTGACTTAAACAAAAGGATTGATGAAATGGACACCTAGTTTTCAAAACTAACAGTTTTAGCAGAACATAATGAAACCACAATCAATCTTCTTGAAATGAATGTTAAACAGTTAAGTAGCACATGTGACACTGTGACGACAAAAGTAGGAAAGTGTGTCTCACACAAGTAGAGACAGATTTGGAAACCATGACAAAGGCAATTGACCAGAAAAATTAGAGACAGACAGATGTTTCTCTAAAATTAATGAAGAATTTCATGAGTGGATTGACAGTAAAGGCAAACATCTTGACGAATGCATTAGGACTAACCTACTGGCAGTAGTCAAACAGACTGTAGATGAATATGTTGTAAGGAAAGCAAGCAAAGTACCTGATGCCACACACACAAGAATATGTGTACACGATGTTGACAGTACAGACAATTCAGATCACAGTTATAGTTACGTTCAAACACACAACTGACATAAACTGTCGAGATGTAACAGACATAAGAGAGAAACTTATTCGGAAATGCAGACAGCTGTAAATACAGAAAAGTAGAACAAAACTGAAATGATTCTGACCCACAGTCTTCTTGTCCTGAAATGTGTCAGAGACGGAGGATGAGTAGAGTAAACAAAGATCAATCTGACAGACGGCAAGAAACTTTTATAAAACACCGAACCTTTCAACCTTTTACTTCACACAAAAAAGCCATTCACCCTGTAATTTTCATGAAAGCTTTCAAAGACACATTTCCTCACACGTGGAGGAGCAGAGGAAAATTAGTTTTGCAGTATCTTATACACTAGGAAACACAGCTATTTCGGCCTATAATGAGTTAGACAGATGCCAAACTTTTCAGCAATTCGAAAATGCTTTCCTGTCTAAATTCTGGTCACATACCGTGCAGGAAAGAATAAGGAGACAGATCGTAGAACCCGAACCATTTAATCCAAAGTATGAAAATCCTAGATGTTACTTTGAGAAGTATATAAACATGACGCATTTCTTGTCAGAACCTGTCACATCTAGAGATCTGCTCCGTGCGTTGAAAGCACGCTTACCATTCTATATCAAAGAGAAATTGTTACGTATCCCAGATTATGACATAGAATATTTTCTCCAGGCTCTACATACTGTTATTTGAAGATCAGCAGACATGACAACAAACAATATGACAGTCATAATTCCAACCAAAACAAGCAGTATAGGAAACCTCATCAATACACACCACCTACCGTAGCACATGTTGCGCCACAATTTGGCCCTGCAGCGAATGAAAATTATGGCGCATGGCAACATCAAACTCAATCACAGCCACTGCCACAAAGCAATTACAGAAATGCAGTACAGACAACTAATACAACTTTTACACAGCAACAAGGAAGGAATGTGGGTGACTGGAATAGACAGTACTCGAATGTAAACATAATAGAGGTAGACAATAACCCACCTACACCAAGACAGACATTTAAACTAATGGCAGCCATTACTAGAACCCCAAGTTGTGGCTGGGGAATACTATGGGGGTACTTTGATTTACAAGAATTATTTAAGACAGACACAGTAAGTACTGAACAAGAAAAAGTAAGAAGTATTTATGAATATAAACCTGTGTTATTCTTACGTTACAATTATGGTCAAAATTTATCAGCTGAACTCACTGAAAGTGATGACAATATTTGCCGTTCATCACACAAAATAGTAGTACTTGCTTTTTACTAAAGCAAAAGTAGGAGGTATAACTAAAAGTCTCACCTTAGATACTGGTGCAGCTGTAAGTGTACTATCAGAGAATTCTTACAATTTAATGCAAGAACACGGACAAGTGGATGTGTTTACAGTGCAAGGATGCAACATACTGACTGCTGTAGGTAACATGTCTATTAGTATTAAGAAGCAAGTTTATATCCCACTCCAAGTAGAGAATGGATTGATCAATTTAATATGTGATGCTATACTGGGACTAAATTTCTTGTGTGAAAAGGACACTATAATGGACTTTTCTGCACAAAAATGTAGTTTTAAGGATTTTGGCAATCAGTACTCAATGCACTTAGAAACTAGAGAAGTAGTAGTAGTTGTTGTATTTGTGTTCAGTCCTGAGACTGGTTTGATGCTACTCTATCCTGTGCAAGCTTCTTCATCTCCCAGTACCTACTGCAATACTGCAACCGACATCCTTCTGAATCTGCTTAGTGTATTCATCTCTTGGTCTCCCTCTACGATTTTTACCCTCCAATGCTAAATTTGTGATTCCTTGATAATTCAGAACATGTCCTACCAACCTGTCCCTTCTTCTTGTCAAGTTGTGCCACAAACTCCACTTCTCCCCAATTCATTCAATACCTCCTCATTAGTTATGTGATCTACTCATCTAATCTTCAACTTTCTTCTGTAGCACCACATTTCGAAAGCTTCTATTCTCCTCTTCTCCAAACTATTTATTGTCCATGTTCCAGTTCCATACATGGCTACACTCCATACAAATACTTTCAGAAACGACTTCCTGACACTAAAATCTATACTCAATGTTAACAAATTTCTCTTCTTCAGAAATGCTTTCCTTGCCATTGCCAGTCTATATTTTATATCCTCTCGACTTCGACCATCATCAGTTATTTTACTCCCCAAATAGAAAAACTCCTTTACTACTTTAAGTGTCTCATTTCCTGATCTAATTCTCTCAGCATCACCCAACTTAATTCAGCTACATTCCATTATCCTCATCTTGCTTTTGTTGAAGTTCATCTTATATCCTCCTTTCAAGACACTGTCCATTCCATTCAACTGCTCTTCCAAGTCCTTTGCTGTCTCTGACAGAATTACAATGTCATCGGCGAACCTGAAAGTTTCCATCTCTTCTCCATGGATTTTAATACCTACTCCAAATGTTTTGTTCCCTGTAGTGCTTGCTCAATATACAGACTTAATAACATCGGGAAGAGGCTACAACACTGTCTCACTCCCTTCCCAACTGCTGCTTCCCTTTCATGCCCCTCGACTCTTATAACTGACATCTGGTTCCTGTACAAATTGTAAATAGCCTTTCACTCCCTGTATTTTACCCCTGGCATCTTTAGAATTTGAAAGAGAGTATTCCAGTCAACATTGTCAAAAGCTTCCTCTAAGTCTACAAATGCTTGAAACGTAGGTTTGCCTTTCCTTAATCTATTTTCTAAGATAAGTCATAGGTTCAGTATTGCCTCACATGTTCCAACATTTCTGCGGAATCCAAACTGATCTTCCACGAGGTCGGCTTCTACTAGTATTTCCATTCATCTGTAAGGAATTTGCGTTAGTATTTTGCAGCCGTGACTTATTAAACTGATAGTTCAGTAATTTTCACATCTGAAACACCTGCTTTCTTTGGGATTGTAATTATTATATTCTTCTTGAAGTCTCATATATCTTGTTCACCAGATGGTAGAGTTTTGTCAGGACTGGCTGTCAGAAGTTCTAATGCAATGTTGGCTACTCTGGAGGCCTTGTTTCGACTCAAGTCTTTCACTGCTCTGTCAAACTCTTCACGCAGTATCATATCGCCCGTTCATCTTCATCTACATCCTCTTCAATTTCCATAATATTGTCCTCAAGTAAATCGCCCATGTATAGACCCTCTATAAACTCCTTCCAGCTTTCTGCTTTCCCTTCTTTGCTTAGAACTGGGTTTCCATCTGAGCTCTTGATATTCATGCAAGTGGCTCTCTTTTCTCCAAAGGTCTCTTTAATTTTCCTTAGGCAGTACCTCTTACCCCAAGTGAGAAGAGCCTCTACATTCTTACATTTGTCCTCTAGCCATTTTGCACTTCCTGTCGATCACATTTTTGAGATGTTTGTATTCCTTTTGGCTTTCTTCATTTATTGCATTTTTATATTTTCTCCTTTCAACAATTAAATCCAATATTTCTTCTGTTACCCAAGTATTTTTCTAGCCCTTATTTTTTTACCTACTTGATCCTCTGCCACCTTCACTACTTCATCCCTCAGAGCTACCCATTCTTCTTCTACTGTATTTCTTTCCCCCATTCCTGTCAATTGCTCCCTTATGCTCTCCCTGAAACTCTGTACAACCTCTGGTTCATTCAGTTTATCCAGGTCCTATCTCCTTAAATTGCCACCTTTTTGCAGTTTCTTCAGTTTTAATCTACAGCTCATAACCAATAGATTCTGGTCAGAGTCCACATCTGCCCCTGGAAATGTCTTACATTTAAAAGCTATTTCCTAAATCTCTGTCTTACCATTATATAATCTATCTGATACTTTCTAGTATCTCCAGGATTCTTCCATGTATACAACCTTCTCTTATGATTCTTGAACCTAGTGTTAATCATAGCTAAGTTATGCGCTGTGCAAAATTCTACCAGACGGCTTCCTCTTTCATTTCTCTCCCCCAATCCGAATTCACCCACTATGTTTCCTTCTATCCTTTTTCCTACTCTTGAATTCCAGTCACCCATGACTATTAAATTTTCGTTTCCCTTCACTACCTGAATAATTTCATCATACATTTCATCAATTTCTTCATCATCTGCAGAGCCAGTTGGCATATAAACTTCTGCTACTGTAGCAGGCATGGGCTTCATATCTATCTTGGCCACATTAATGTGTTCACTATGCTGTTTGTAGTAGCTTACCCACACTCCTATTTTTTTTTATTAATTATTAAACCTACACCTGCATTACCCCTATTTGATTTTGTATTTATAACCCTGTATTCACCTGACCGAAAGTCTTGTTCCTCCTGCCACTGAACTTCACTAATTCCCACTACATCTAACTTCAATCAATCCATTTCCCTTTTTAAATTTTCTAACCTACCTGCCCGATTAAGGGATCTGACATTCCACGCTCCGATCCATGGAACGCGAGTTTTTTTTCCTCCTGATAACGACATCCTCTTTAGTAGTCCCCGCCCGGAGATCCAAATGGGGGACTATTTTACCTCTGGAATATTTTCCCCAAGAGGACACCATCATAATTTAACCATACAGTAAATCTGCATGCCCTTGGGAAAAAATTACGTCTGTAGTTTCCCCTTGCTTTCAGCTGTCCGCAGTACCAGCACAGCAAGGCCGTTTTGGTTAGTGTTACAAGGCCAGATCAGTTAATCATCCAGACTGTTGCCCCTGGAACTACTGAAAAGGCTGCTGCCCTTCTTCAGGAACCAAATGTTTGTCTGGCCTCTCAACATGTACCCTTCCATTGTGGTTGCCCCTACGGTACGGCCATCTGTATCGTTGAGGCACACAAGCCTCCCCACCAACGGCAAGGTCCATGGTTCGTAGGGGAAGTATTAGAGAAGTAACCCATGATAAACACTGTCCAGGATACAAGTTACAGATAATGCATGAACATGATGATACAGAGACATGCACACCAGTGCCTAAGCAAGACATGTTTGAGACAGATACAACTATACAGAGTAAGGTACAGCAATCATCGGCCTTATCTGAGGATGAACAAAGTGAATTAGCAGAAATATTGCATAGATATGGCAGTGTTTTCTCAAATAGACCAGCAGGAATTAACACATATTCTTATAACATTGAAGTGAAGCCTCATACAGTATTCTACCACAAATCATATAGTGTACCACACTCACAGAAAGCAGCAGTTTTAACTCGTTCCAGACAGACGCTGGAGTGGAATATTATTGAGTCCAGTACATCCTCATATTGCAGCCCACTATCAGTTGTAAGGAAAGCTAATGGTAGCATTACACTTGTGTTAGATGCTGGGGCAATAAACCTGGTTATACTACCTGTTAGAATTAAGCCTGAGAACCTTGAAGAGCAACTGCAGAAATTTCTAGATTCAAGATACCTTAGTTCCTTATATTTGGTCAATTCCTTTTGGCTAACAAGACTGGAACCTCAGTGTAGAAAATACACAGCTTTTTCATTTAATGGAAAGTGTTATCAATATTGTGTACTGCCTTTTGGCTCGAATATCGGCTCTGGTGTTTTCATCTCAGCCTTAGAGATGGTACTGAATGAAGAGTTAAAACATTCTGTCACACACTACGTGGATAACCTTTTGATAGCCACCCACACATAGGAAGAACATTCATACATTCTTAACAAGCTATTAAACAGATTTACAGACTGTGATGTTACAGTGAAACTATCTAACTCTAAGTTTGCTTGGGAACAAATAAAATTTCTAGGACATATAATAAATGCAAAAAGCATAAGGCCAGACCCATAAAGCTGGATGCACTGAAGAATCTCCCAGCACTGAGAACAAACAAACAACTAAGGTCACTAATTGGGTTTTTCTCATTATTTTTAGAAAATTTTTGCCTCACCCACTTCTAAACAACCCACATCCACTTAAGAAAAACCAGACTTGGAGTAAGGAGTGTCAGGAAGGCTTTGAGAAAATTAAACATGCACTAATGAATGCAGACATATTATGCCACCCAGATTTTGGCTCAGAATTCTGTTTAGCTTGTGATGCTTCCAACTATGGTTTAGGAGCATGTCTTTACCAAGTTGTAAATAGAGATGGTAAGGAAGAAGTTAGAATTATAGGATTTGCTAGCAGAACTTTGACTGAATGTGAAAGATCTTGCAGAACTAGAAACATTGGCCATAGTCTGGGGTTTCAAGAAATTTAACTATTATATTTTTGGCAAGCAGACAAGGGTATACACAGATCAGCACACGTTGACATTTATTCTATCATGTAAATTATTACACCCCAGATTAGCCAGGTGGCCAATTTCCCTTCAAGGATACTCATTTGAAATAATTCACATTAAAGGTACAGATATTGTCATAGCAGACACACTATCATGACTTCCACAAGGGTTAAATAAGGATACAACAGAACCAGATAACCTCCATGACTACAGAATTTTGCTAATGCAGAATAGCAATTATACTCAGTATTACAAAGACTTGTATACAAACATGGAAACACTACAGATGGCAAACCATCACTGGTCAAAAATTAAGAAAGTTATCACAGATCAGCATCAGCACACACCTTGTAGTAGATATAAACTAGATGGAGGAGTATTATTTTACAGAAGACACATTTTGAGGAAAAAGTGGTGCGTTTGTATTCCCCAGGAATATGAAGGGTACCTTATTTGGCATACACATTTTCTCTCTGGTCATTATGGAACTAAAAATGTTTTTCTAAATTAAGCTCATACGGTTACTACACAAACATGAGGAGAAAAGTACATAACACACTCAAAACTTTTACCATATGTCAGAAAGCAAAATCAAGTAACCAGTCACACAGGACAGAACTACATTCAATACTGCCTACCAAACCATTGAAAATAATTAGTACTGACATATCTGGACCTCATCCTACAAGCCATGGAGGAGGAAAATATATACTTTTATGTTATGATGTTTTTAGCTAACATGTACAATTATTTGCACTGAAATCTGCAACAGCAAATGCCATTATCAGGAGATTTAAGAACAATTACATACCACATGTAGGAAAACCTGTTAAAATCCTATCAGACAATGCCACATACTATACAGGATTTTGCTGGAGGAAATTTTTATCTGACAACAACATACAACCCATATTCATTAGTAAATTTGCACCACATGGTAACCTAGCAGAAAGAGTATTTAGGGAACTCAATCAGTTTATCAGGATTTATATACCAAATGGGTATGCCTATTGGACTCATTTGAGGAGGTGCACAATAATCTAAACATATATGACACTACCTACACACCTATGGAAATCATGTTTAACATAGCAGAAAGAAATGAATGGAGTAATCCAATACTGAAATTGAAACACGAAGAAATCCCACTAGAAGACAAGCTAAGAGAGGTCTACATTAGATTGGAAAGGGACAGCAAGATAAGAAAAGACTAAACTACAAGCAAGGTGAACTTGTACTTTTGATTACTCACCACAAATCCTCAGCTCTGATGCATGGGAATGCTAAGTGGAGACTTGTCTAAACGGTCCATACATAATCCACGGGATACCGCATCCAGGAGCATACTTCTAAAGAACAGGCGAAATGACAGGATTATATCCGCATAAAGACATTAAAAAGTAGAACACAGAATAACTACATGTAAATAGAAGTTTTAAGGGAATGCACTGAATAATGAAAGGCAGAGGATACTAATATTAATTCATATTTATGTGCCTGACTGAAGAAGGTGTTGTCTGTAGTTCAACCGTGCCTAGACCATCAATACAGTGGTCCACATTGTTAGTTTGTGCCAGGAAGGGCTCTCAACAAGGGAAGTGTCAAGGCGACTCGGAGTAAACGAAAGCAATGTTGTTAGGACATAGAGTAGATACAGAGACAAGGGAACTGTCCATGACATGTCTCACTCAGGCCGCCCAGGGGATAATATGGCAATGGGTGACCACAGCCTACGGATTATGGCTCGGAGGAACCCTGACAGCAACGCCAACATGTTGAATAATGCTTTTAGTGCAGCCACAGGACGTCGTGCTACGACTCAAACTTTGTACAGTAACCTGCACGATGCACGTCCATGGCGAGGTCCATCTTTGCAACCAGGACACCGTGCAGCGCGGTACCGATGAGCCCAACAACATACCGGATGGACCTCTCACGATTGGCATCACATTCTCTTCACCGATGAGTGTCATATATACCTTCAACCAGACAATCGTCGGAGACGTGTTTGGAGGCAACCAGGTCAGGCTGAACGGTTTAAACACACTGTCCAGCGAGTGCAGCAAGGTGGAGGTTCCCTGCTGTTTTGGGGTGGCATCATGTGGGGCCGATGTACTCTCTGGTGGTCCTGGAAGGCGCAGTAACGGCTGTACAATATGTGAATGCCATCCTCCGACCGATTAAAAAAAAATTTTTTGTTTTAGTGCAACGATAACGGCAGTATATTGGCGAGGCATTCGTCTTCATGGACGACAATTCGCGGCCCCATCGTGCACATCTTGTGGCTGACTTCCTTCAGGTTAACGACATCGCCCGACTAGTGTGGCCAGTATGTTCTCCAGACATGTGCCGGCCGGAGTGGCCGTGCGGTTCTAGGCGCTACAGTCTGGAGTCGGGCGATCGCTACGGTCGCAGGTTCGAATCCCGCCTCGGGCATGGAAGTGTGGGAGGTCCTTAGGTTAGTTAGGTTTAATTAGGTCTACGTTCTAGGCGACTCATGACCTCAGAAGTCAAGTCGCATAGTGCTCAGGGTCATTTGAACCATTTTTCTCCAGACATGTACCCTATGGAACATGCCTGGGATACACTGAAGAGGGCTGTTCATGGTCGACGTGACCCTCCAACCACACTGAGTGATCTACGTCGAATCACCGTTAGGAGTGGGACAATCTGGCTTGATGAACTTGTGGATAGTATTCCACGACGAATACAGGCGTGCATTAATTCAAGAGGACGTGGTAGTGGAAATTAGAGGTTCTGGTGTGTACACCAATCTGGGCAACCAACTCTAAAGGTCTCGCTGTATGGTGGTACAACATGCAATGTGTGGTTTTTATGAGCAATAAAAAGGGCGGAAACGATGTTTATGTTGATCTCTATTCCAATTTTCTGTACAGGTTCCGGAACTCTAGGAACCGAGGTGATGGAAAACTTTTTTTGATGTAGTTTAGAGCATGTAGCTACAAAGATGCCTGGACTCACCGACGGTGTCACTGCAGAGATAGGTGTCAGTGATAATGACGTCATAGTAGCGACGATGGTTACCCAAGTTATTAAATCAATCAAGAAAGCTAGGAGAGTAGTTTTCCTAGAAAGAGCAGAAAAGCGGTTCTTAGAATCTCAGACAGTGAATGGACATTATTTAGCTCCAGTACGATGGATGTAGGGTAATGATAGGTGGTGGTGGTGGTGGTGGTGGTGGTGGTTAGTGTTTAACGTCCCGTCGACAACGAGGTCATTAGAGACGGAGCGCAAGCTCGGGTTAGGGAAGGATTGGGAAGGAAATCGGCCGTGCCCTTTTCAAAGGAACCATCCCGGCACTTGCCTGAAACGATTTAGGGAAATCACGGAAAACCTAAATCAGGAGTCCGGAGACGGGATTGAACCGTCGTCCTCCCGAATGCGAGTCCAGTGTGCTAACCACTGCGCCACCTCGCTCGGTGGTAATAATAGGCGAAGTTTGAACAGATTGTAAATCTTGCTGTGGAAAAGTATGTGCCTAGTAAGTGAATGAAGGATGGAAAAGATACATTGCGGAAAATGATGAGGAAGCAAAGACTGTTGCACTCTCAGTTCAACAGAGGACGGGCTAACGACGAGAAAACGTTAGCAGAGATTCGTGCGTCTGTGGAGAGAGCGATGCTCCAGCATACAGCTGTCACCGTCATACCTTAACAAATTATCTTGATGAGATCGCGAGACTATTCTGGTCCTGCGTAACAACCGCTGAGTAGGGCGAAGCTTCTGTCCAGTCGTTCACCAGCCTGGTGTGCTAGTAGAAAATAACAAAAGGAATGCTCAAATTTTAAATTTCATGTTTAAGAAATATTTCAGGAGAAGGATCGAAAGAAACATACAGTCGCTAAACTCTAGTGTCGACACCACGGTAATGGACATCCCTGGCCTAGAGAAGCAGCTGGAACATTTGGTAACAAATAATTCGCCAGGTCCTGACGGAATACCGATTCGGTTTCACAAGCAGTACTCTACGGCATTGGCCCATTACTTAGATTGCATTTATCGTGAAACTCTCGCCTAACGCAAAGTCCCAAGTGACTCATATATACACTACTGACCATTAACACTGCTACACTACGAAGATGACGTTCTACAAACGCGAAATTTAACCGACACGAAGATGATGCTGTGATATGCAAATGATTAGCTTTCCAGAGCATTAACACAACATTGTCGCCAGTGGCGACACCTACAACGTGCTGACACGAGGAAAGTTTCCAAGAGATTTCTCATACACAAACAGCAGTTAACCGGCGTTGTCTGGTGAAATGTTGTTGTGATGCCACGTGTAAGGAGGAGAAATGCGTACCATTACGTTTCCGACTTTGATAAAGATCGGATTGTAGCCTATCGCGACATTGCTGCTCGCGTTGGTAGAGATCCAATGACTGTTAGCAGAATATGGAATCGGTGGGTTCAGGAGGGTAATACGGAACGCCGTCCTGGATCCCAACAACCTCGTATCACTAGCAGTCTCGATGACAGGCATCTTTCCGCATGGCTGTAACGGATCGTGTAGCCACGTCTCGATCCCTGAGTCAACAGGTGGGGACGTTTGCATGACAACAACCATCTGCATGAACAGTTCGACGACGTTTGCAGCAGCATGGACTATGAGCTCGGTTACCCTTGACGCTGCATCACAGTCAAGAGCGACTGCGGTGGTGTAATCGACGACGAACCTGGGTGCACGAATGGCAAAACGTCATTTTTTCGGATGAATGGAGGTTCTGTTTATAGCATCATGATGGTCGCATCCGTGTTTGGCGACATCGTGGTGAACGCAAATTGAAAGCGTGTATTCGTCATCGCCATTCGTCATGGCGTATCACCCGGCGTGATGGTATGGGGTGCCATTGCTTACACGTCTCTGTCACCTTTTGTTCGCATTGATGGCACTTTGAACAGTGGACGTTACATTTCAGATGTGTTACGACCCGTTGCTCTACCCTTCATTCGATCCCTGCGAAACCCTACATTTCAGCAGGATAATGCATGAACGCATATTGCAGGTCCTGTACGGGCCTTTCTGGCTATAGAAAATGTTCGACTGCTGCCCTGGGCAGCACATTCTCCAGGTCTCTCATCAACTGAAAAGGCCTGGTCAATAGTGGCCGAGCAACTGGCTCGTCACTACTCTTGATGAACTGTGGTATCGTGTTGAAGCTGCATGGCCAGCTACACCTGTACACGCCATCCAAGCTCTATTTGACTCAATGCCCAGGCGTATCAAAGCGCTTATTACGTCCAGAGGTGGTTGTTCCGGGTACTGATTTCTCACGATCTATGCACCGAAATTGCGTGAAAATGTAATCACATGTCAGTTCTAGTATAATATATTAGTCCAATGAATACCCGTTTATCATCTGCATTTCTTCTTGGTGTAGCAATTTTAATGGCCAGTAGTGTATAACAACAGTGATAGGACGGACCGGCAAAATTACTGACCAATATCGTTAACATCCGTTTGCTACAGAATTATTGAACATACACCGACGGAAAAAGTCGCAACACTACAAGCAGTTGTGCGAGATAAACGAAAGTTGGTAGGCGTGTTTCTACACTTGAAGAATTATGTCTATTTAAATTTCGCGCCAGTCACGTAAGAGTGGTGTTAGTAGGGGCAGTGTGAGGTTGCAAATCAGGTTAGCTTTAAAAACACGCCGTGACGGTTGTGAGCGTTAGTTACCTTCTAGATTGTATGAGGTGATTTGATCTTAGTCAAGAATGCCTCTGAGGAGTCAGAGACGCCATTATGATCATCTTACTGAGTTTGAACGAGGTCGTGTAATAGGGCCACGAGAAGCTGGATATTCCTTCAGCGATATCGCAAAAAGACTTGGCAGAAATGTAGCACTGTACGCGATTACTGGCAGCGGTGACCACGAGAATGTACGGTTGCAAAAAGCCCGGGCTCCAACCGGTCGCGTGGCGCGCCCGAGAGGGGAGACAATCGTGTTTGGCGTATGGCTCTGGCGCATCACATTTCTTCTGCAGCAGCAATTTGAACAGCAGTTGGCGACATAACGAAATGTTAAAAATCGATTACTTCAGGGACAGCCCCGAGCCAGACGCCCAGCAGCACGCATTTCACTGACCCCCAAACCACCGCCATTTGTGGCACAAACTGACATCGCACACTTTTACAACACAATACATGCCCGTTTCAATGCTTGCATTCAACATTCTGATCGTTACATCTGTTATTAATGTACCAGCATGTCACTTTTGCAACGGCGTATTTCGCGCTTACATTGGCCTGTGATTCTGCAATGTTAATCACTTAAATATGCTACATAGACAGACGTATTCCCCAAATTTCATTACTCTACTTTTTTTTTGCTTTCATTTTTTTTTTACCGCCGGTTTATTTGTCGAGTCGCGGAAGCTGTCAGGCGCTGACGCCACCCTGCAACACACCTCTGCCAGGCAGGCTGCATCAAGCACAGCCCCTGTAAATCAGTAACTGCACGGTCCAGCGAGCTAAGAAATTTGCAGCTCGGTCCGCAGAGGTCCTTCGTGTCCACCAGCCACTAGAACCGCGACAGGGTCACTCCTGCTACGGACCTTCTGCTGCATCCACCGTGACACGTGCAGCCACTCGAATGTAAGTGTGCCTCTCGGGCAGTTCCGTCGTGGCTCATGAGCTTTGTATGTTTGCATCTTTGCTGCTATTGTCAAACGTCTACCATGCCTGCTACACGAGGTATTGACTTAAGTCTTTATCATATCAGGTATTATTTCACCAGCGTTCTAACGTAGGCTTGCACGGTGAACGGAACATGTGTCAGTTTGCTTTTACACTGGTAACAACTATGTTCCAGAATGTCGTAGCTCTATTTTATTAAGTGGGTTACATCGCCCCACGTAAGTGGCCTTGAAATTTTCATTTTCCAAAGTTTGTCTCTTTTGTGATTATGTATATTTTTTTGTTGACTGACGGGTTTGAGGATGCTTAAAAGTGATCAAGTGTCGAAACTGCAGTCACAATAAGTAATAGCTTTACATACTAAACAGGAATCACTTCATTCAAAAAAAATTGTACCTCACCTTGCTCACTGCAAGGGCGATTTCAGATGATTCCCACCTATATGATCCTCTTGTACTAGTTTAGCCAACAAAGCTTTCGTTGCTCCTTGTCTCCATGAATATTAAACTCACCAGTTGCCATCTGTAACTAAAGGCATAAAATAACGAATTATCGTATTTGAAGTTATCGAGTGCATCTCATAAATAACTAACTGTCAATTAACTCTTGTGGTACAGCGTTATTTTAGCTTTACGTCGTTAAGAAACAATTAGGGAGTCAAATAAATCCTATATTCTAACGGAGGGGCGCGGGGGGGGGGGGGGGGGTTCCACTACTACACGGTTTTCCACAATGCTTTGACGATTTGTGTGTTATTCAAACTAAAGGTGAAAAAAATTGAACATTTTACACAACAATTATTCAAGTTTGCTTACAAAATGGTACATCGGAAAACGACAGCCGGCCGTTGTGGCCGAACGGTTCTAGGCGCTTCAGTCCGGAACCGCGCTCCTGTAACGGTCGCAGGTTCGAATCCTGCTTCGGGCATGGAAGTGTGTGATGTCCTTAGGTTAGTTAGGTTTAAGTAGTTCTAAGTCTAGGGGACTGATGACCTCAGATGTTAAGTACCATAGAGCTCAGAGCCATATGAACAATTTTTTTGAAAGATTAATGGCATACGTGATCCACGATGCACAGGATTATCCTGGCTAAATAACTCAAACCAGCAGTTTGGGTTCAGCACTGAATCAATGTTCTGAAAAACCATGGACGGACAACGGATCATGCTACCGATCGGCAGTGTTATTGGAGGACGAGGCACTTAGAGAGGAAGAATGACAATACAGACAATGCTTAAAAATTACATTAATGCTCACCATTAAATCCAAAACTCCTCCACTCATATAATCGCGCTAGCTGCAAATAAAATTAATCTGCAATTGCCATATAGTTAAAATTTTTTGAACAAGTGCTGTTAACAGCTTTCTTGTCAACACTTATTTGGATCAATGTACGTATTTTCTCAGACATCCACTGTACGAGGACGTACTGAAAAGTAATGTCGACAGATGTTTTATGTGAAAACTCGCAACGCTTTTTAAATAAAACAAACTTCATTAACATTCTACATCTGTATTCTTCACGTCTATAAATTTATTTCTCAACACACTCACCCTGGGAACCAGATGTTAAGACCCATAGTGCTTAGAGCCATTTGAACAATTGACGGTCATTCGCGGCGCGTTTCACCGGCTTTTTGAACACACCTTTCCTAGCTGCTGAAGGAATTCTGGAAATTTCATCGTGAATTCTATCTTTTAACTGCTGCAAACTTCTCGCGTGGTCGGAGTAAACTCCCGTCTTTGAAAAACCCCGAGAAAGTAATCTGGTACGATTAAATCAGACGAGCGAGGCGCTATTCGAAGCAAGGGCGTTTGGAAATTATGGGATTATCAAACGCTTGGCAAGGGCTTGTTGCATGTGCCGCACGCCGCGCCTTCTTGTTGGAACCAAGTTTTCGTAACTAACAACTGGGGCTTTGCTGTAACAAAATGATGGATGCTCTGGGGAGTTCGGATTCTTTTCCAAAGACCGATTGACTTTCGATTTGATGCACTGGCAATTGTACGGACGTTTCTTACCCATTTAAATATTTTTCCGTGAGCAGGAATTGGATATCGCGACTGAATACTGAAACGCTTTTGAAAGGCATGTTGCACGTGCACGACAGATCTGCCGTAGCTAAAATAGCACTCCGCTGCGAACGCACGTTGTTGCCTCGACCAGTGCGACATGGTTACTGATCTATATACGAAATGAAAATTGACACTCCGCGCTACTAACAGCCGAGCCACCGTCGCTGTATCTTATTTTTAGCACGCGTTATTCCAATTTGATGTCGTCAAAATTCTGTGAAACGCCCTGTATTTGGCCACAATACGTTCCCAGAGCTTTTATCTCCTTATGCCCGATGTAAACGATTGTTGTCTTCAGCGTAAAGCAGCGGTGGCGTATTGGTTGCGTAATTCAAATACCATTACAACCTACACCGTGAGTTAATGACTCGAGTGCAATTTAAGCTCTTGCTTAGTTATCCCACGCGCCCTGTCTCTAAATTTGTATGTCAATCTGATGATTTGAGCTGTTGTGCTCCCAGTCATGTACAGCATTCCTGAGGGTGTTTTCCAACAAGATAACGCTCGCCCACAGGCTGGTGCTGTAAACCAACACATTCTACAGTGTGTAGACATGTTGTGCTGGCCTGCTCGATCACCAGGTATCTCCAACCGAGCCCATATGGGAAGTCATAGGACGACAACTGCAGCTTTAACAGTAGCTGTATTGACCAACCAACTGCAGCAGGTACCACAAACTGACACCCGGTAACTCACAAACAACGAATGCATGCTTGCATTCAACATTTTGGCGGTTTCACAGCACGATGGCTTATCCCGCGCTTACATTAACCTGTGATCTTGCAATGTTCATCATCACTTACATATATGCCTCAGAGCAACGTATTCTCAAAATTTCATCACACTATGTTCATTATTTTCTGTTGCTCCGATTGTTTGCCGATAGATTATTTCGAATTTTTTTCGTTCCTGTAAACTACCTTTCAAGGCTCTTCTTCAGAAGGAAGGCGCAGAGAAGCTACATCTTTATCTCCGTACTGTGATGGGAGATACTATCTCTACGACAAGAAGATAGATAAAGTAACCTTAATGTATCGCAACGAGTGGCAATTATATTGCAGGCTCTGTCGGAAAAGGAATTCCTTTTCTTACTCCTGTTGTGTCGTACAATTTATATCCACCTGGTAGCTTCCATTTTCTTTGTATACTGTCACCCGTGCAACTAATGTATATCACGAAGATACACTTTCAAATGACTATGTTACACGCCCTCAGAGAGTCAGCACACAATTCAGTTTAGATTCGTACACGCATACAACATCTACATCCAAGTGATTACTCCGCTATTCGCAATAAAGTGCCTGGCAGAGGGTTCAATGAACTACCTTCGAGTTGTCTCTCTACCGTTTCAGTTTCGAATGGCGCGCGGGAAAAACGAGCACATAATTTTTTCTGTGCGAGCCCTGATTTCTCTTATTTTAACGTGACAATCATTTCTTCTTATGTACGTCGATGCCAGCAGAATGGTTTCGCAATCGGAGGAGAAAGCTGGTGATGAAAATTTCATGAGCAGATCCCGTCGCAAGGAAAAACGGCTTTGTTCTAACGATTGCCACTCCCATTCACGTATCATGTCTGTGGTACTAATACAAGACGAGCCGTCAGTCCTATCTGATACGGATCCCACAACGCAGAGCAATGCTCCACAATAGGGCGGGCAAGCATTGTGAAGCAGTCTCTCTAGTAGACCTGTTGCATCTTCTAAGTGTTCTGCCAATTAATCACGGTCTTTGGTTTCCACTACCAGAACACATTCTATGTGATCGTTCCAATTTAGGAACAAAGGAAGTGACAAAAAGCAGATTTCAGAGTACTTGGTGGCTCAACACAAAAGTTTTGTCTCAAGTACAGACAGTGTTGAGGATCAGTGGACAAAGTTCAAAACCATGGTACAATATGCGTTAGATGAGTATGTGCCAAGCAAGATCGTAAGAGATGGGAAAGAGCCACCGTGGTACAACAACCGAGTTAGAAAACTGCTGCGGAAGCAAAGGGAACTTCACAGCAAACATAAACATAGCCAAAGCCTTGCAGACAAACAAAAATTACGCGAAGCGAAATGTAGTGTGAGGAGGGCTATGCGAGAGGCTTTCAATGAATTCGAAAGTAAAGTTCTATGTACTGACTTGGCAGAAAATCCTAAGAAATTTTGGTCCTATGTCAAAGCGGTAGGTGGATCAAAACAAAATGTCCAGACACTCTGTGACCAAAATGGTACTGAAACAGAGGATGACAGACTAAAGGCCGAATTACTAAATGTCTTCTTCCAAAGCTGTTTCACAGAGGAAGACTGCACTGTGCTTCCTTCTCTAGATTGTCGCACAGTTGACAAAATGGTAGATATCGAAGTAGACGACAGAGGGATAGAGAAACAATTAAAATCGCTCAAAAGAGGAAAGGCCGCTGGTCCTGATGGGATACCAGTTCGATTTTACACAGAGTACGCGAAGGAACTTGCCCCCCTTCTTGCAGCGCGGTGTACCGTAGGTCTCTATAAGAGCGTAGCGTTCCAAAGGATTGGAAAAGGGCACAGGTCATCCCCGTTTTCAAGAAGGGACGTCAAACAGATGTGCAGAACTATAGACCTATATCTCTAACGTCGATCAGTTGTAGAATTTTGGAACACGTATTATGTTCGAGTATAATGTCTTTTCTGGAGACTAGAAATCTACTCTGTAGGAATCAGCATGGGTTTCGAAAAAGACGGTCGTGTGAAACCCAGCTCGCGCTATTCGTCCACGAGACTCAGAGGGCCTTAGACACGGGTTCACAGGTAGATGCCGTGTTTCTTGACTTCCGCAAGGCGTTTGACACAGTTCCCCACAGTCGTTTAATGAACAAAGTAAGAGCATACGGACTACCAGATCAATTGTGTGATTGGATTGAGGAGTTCCTAGATAACAGAACGCAGCATGTCATTCTCAATGGAGAGAAGTCTTCCGAAGTAAGAGTGATTTCAGGTGTGCCGCAGGGGAGTGTCATAGGACCGTTGCTATTCACAATATACATAAATGACCTGGTGGATGACATCGGAAGTTCACTGAGGCTTTTTGCAGATGATGCTGTGGTGTATCGAGAGGTTGCAACAATGGAAAATTGTACTGAAATGCAGGAGGATCTGCAGCGAATTGACGCATGGTGCACGGAATGGCAATTGAATCTCAATGTAGACAAGTGTAATGTGATGCGAATACATAGAAAGATAGGTCCCTTATCATTTAGCTACAAAATAGCAGGTCAGCAACTGGAAGCAGTTAATTCCATAAATTATCTGGGAGTACTCATTAGGAGTGATTTAAAATGGAATGATCATATAAAGATGATCGTCGGTAAAGCAGATGCCAGACTGAGATTCATTGGAAGAATCCTAAGGAAATGCAATCCGACAACAAAGGAAGTAGGTTACAGTACGCTTGTTCGCCCAATGCTTGAATACTGCTCAGCAGTGTGGGATCCGCACCAGGTAGGGTTGATAGAAGAGATAGAGAAGATCCAACGGAGAGCAGCGCGCTTCGTTACAGGATCATTTAGTAATTGCGAAAGCGTTACGGAGATGATAGATAAACTCCAGTGGAAGACTCTGCAGGAGAGACGCTCAGTAGCTCGGTACGGGCTTTTGTTAAAGTTTAGAGAACATACCTTCACCGAAGAGTCAAGCAGTATATTGCTCCCTCCTACATATATCTCGCGAAGAGACCATGAGGATAAAATCAGAGAGATTAGAGCCCACACAGAAGCATACCGACAATCCTTCTTTCCACGTACAATACGAGACTGGAATAGAAGGGAGAACCGATAGAGGTACTCAGGGTACCCTCCGCCACACACCGTCAGGTGGCTTGCGGAGTATGGATGTAGATGTAGATGTATTTGTAATTGTGATCCCTAAGTATTTAGTCGAATTTACAGCCTTAAGATTTGTGTGACATACGGCGTAATAGAAACTTGGCGGATTTCTATCAGTACTCATGTGAAAAACTTCACACTTTTATCTCCTATGTCGTTAATATAGATCAGGAACAATAGAGAGCCTATAACGCTGGATATTACTTCTGTTTTACTCGATGTCTCTCCGTCTATTAGTACGAACTGTGACCTTTCTGACAGGAAATCACAAATCCTGCCGCACAACTGAGGCGATATTCCATGGGCATGCAGTTTGGTTACAAGACGCTTGTGAGGAACGCTGTTGAAAGCCCTCTAGAAATCTAAAAATAAAAAATCAATTTGGCGTCCCCTGTCGATATTACGTTCTGAGTATACAAAGTGTTTCGCAAGAACAATGTTTTCTGAATCCGTGATGACTGTGTGCCAATAAATCGTTTACTTCGAGGTAATTCGTAATGTTCGAAAACAGTATATGTTCCAAAACACTACTGCAAATCGACCTTAGTCATATGGGCCTCTAATTCAGCGGATTAGCCCTACTTACCTTTTTGGGTATTGGTGTGACTTGAGCCATTTCCCAGTCTTTAGGTACGGATCTTTCTGTGAGCGGTTGTGTATAATTGCTAAATATGGAGCTACTGTATCAGCACACTCAGAGGAACATGACTGGTATACAATCTGGACCGTAGGCCTTGCATTTATTGATTGAAGCTGCTTTGCTACACCGAGGATATTTACTTCTATGCTTCTCATCTTGGCACTTTCTGTTGACTCGACTTCGGGCATACTTTGCTGTAGGAGTTTCGGAAAACCATATCTAATAACTCTACTTTAGTGGCACGTCATCAGTGACTTCACCATTATTTTCGCGCAGTGAAGGTACTGATAGCGTCTTGACACTGGTGTACTTTATGTATGACCAGAATCTCTTTAGGTTTCTCGCCAGATTGCGAAACAGAGTTTTGTTGCGGAAATTATTAAGAGCATCTCGCACTGGAGTAGCCGCTATATTTAGGACTTCTGCAAAACGTCGCCAGTCTTGGGGATTTTGGATTCTTTCAGATTTGGCATGCTTTTTCGTTGCTTCTGCAACAGCAGTTTGACCCGTTTTGTATACCATGGGGAATCTGTACCATCACTTATTAATTTATGTGGTATATATATATCAGTTACTATCTCTCTGAAATCATTCCACATCTTTTCTACGCTTACATGATCAGATGGGAAGGAGTGGAGACTGTCTCTTTAAAAAGCATTAAGAGCATTAACAGCTTTTTTAAAAATATATGTACTTTGAGTTTCTTTTTGATGGTCGTAGGTGTTACAGTATTCAGTCTAGCAGCAACTGCCTTGTGGTCGCTAATCCCTGTATTCGTCATGATACTACCTATTCATCCAGGAATATTTGTTGCTAAGAGCTCAAGTATGCTTTCGCAAACATTTATGCTTCGAGTACGCTCACGAACAAATTGTTCAAAATAATATTTGAGAAAGCATTCAGTACAATTTCGGATCACGTTTTATGCCTGACGCCGGCTTTAAATGTATAAATTTTACAGCATATCGAGGATATATTCAAATCACCACCGACTGTAGTTGTGTGGGAGGGGTACCTATTTGAAATGAGACTCGCGTTTTCTTTGAACTGTTCAGCAACTATATTCTCTCAGTCGGGGGTCGTAAAACGACCCAATTAATAGTTTAGTCCGATTGACAAGTATAGCCTCTACCCATACTACTTCGCAGGAACTATCTACTTCAGTTTCACTACAAGGTAAACTACGTCTGACAGCAACAAACACTCCAACTGTATTTAATCTATCCCTTCAGAACGTAGTTAGGTGGTTTGAAACAATTTTGGCTTAACTTATTTCCTTCTTTAGACAGCTTTCCGTACCTATAACTGTTTGAGCTTCAGTGCTTTCTATTAGGGGCTGGAGCTCCGGTTCTTTCCCAACACAGCAACGACCATTTACAACATCGATCGTTTCTACAACCACTTTACTGTGTGTTACTGCCCCCTTTTATACGGACGCCATTTCTATGGTTTCCTGAGACCCTCTAACCAAAAAATCCGCCGCTTCCTGTGTGTAGTGGACTCCTGACCTACTAATCGGAATATCCAGAAACCCACAATCCTACGGCTCAAGTCAAGGAATGTGAGGCCTACACGGTCACATAATCGCCTGAGCCTATGATTCATACCTTCCACTCGGCTCTGCACCGAAGGACCACAGTCGGTTCTGTCGATGATGGTGCAGATTGTGAGCTCCGCCTTAACCTCGCAAGCAAGACTGACAGTCTTTACCATATCCGCTAACAAAAACCAGAGAGAATCTCCTCCAATCCAAAGCGACACACTTCACTGGCATCGAATTGGGCCACCACCTGCAGCTGGCTGCACCCTGTACTCTTCATGGCATCCGGAAGCACTCTTTACAAATCAGGAATAGCTCCTCCACCTTGTGCACACTGCCGTCCTTCCACTCCTTGGCAGCCATGTTACTAAGGGGGCCCAATTACGCGCCTATTGTTGGAGTTACGAACTACCAGCAAACTCACCTTCTGTGAACGCCCAGAATTTGCGTTCCAATAAGCTTCCTCTGCCGGCCCTACGATGGGCCCCTCGCAAAGTCTTTCGCTGCCTGCCAGACTTTGGAATAATCACTCACTCGACCACAAGTGAGGGATCAACCTCAGCGCGGCAGACCAACATAAATTTAGGCTAATGACATCAGTGCTGCTCAAAAATCTGCAGTCAGAGAAGCCAATTCCAAACGCAAGGGGAACAGACACAAGAATGCTGTAAGTAAATATCAGAAACTTATCTATTGTAAAGAACGTTCCTAGATGTAGAAAGCGACCAAAATTGTAAATACCACTGACGGTGTTTTAAAAGAATTAATCGAAATGAGTACTGATATGTTAAAATAAACGATGTCTGGTTTTCTTCACGGTTACGTGACGTTACGTATACATCTGTTTTGTATTTTTATTCGTCCATGCCTTTCGTTTAAGCAGTCACTCAAGCTAAACAGGTCTCTGCTGCCAAGTCATTATCGGCCGGGGTGGCTGAGCGGTTCTAGGAGGTACAGTCTGGAACCGCGCGACCGCTACAGTCGCAGGTTCGAATCCTGCCTTGGGCATGGATGTGTGTAATGTTCTTAGGTTAGTTGTGTTTAAGTAGTTCTAAGTTCTAGGGGACTGATGACCTCAGAAGTTACGTCCCATAGTGCTCAGAGCCATTTGAAGGGTGAAAAACAAAGGAAAGAGTATTCACTTTCTTTTGCCTGATGGCGGATTAAGGGAGTGGGTATGCATGACAGAAGCACATTCTTACGCAACTTCGGTAAAAATAAACGTACGTTTATACCGTAATAGCATTGCGTACGTTCATTAGGACTCTATAATCATACTGATATACTAAAAAGGACAACCAAATCAGCATCCACTGAAACGTGGATAGTGGCACTTTATAGATAGTACTGCAGACTCTAGAAAATTCGAAGCTCAAGGGAACGTTACAATCGAGTCTGCACAATTTGAAGTTCAAAGGCTCTAAGAATAAGTTCGAATAATTCAGAGTTCTACTTAACTCGACTTTATTAAAGATGAAATCAGGAAAAATCAAAATACAATTTATAATTATTTTAACTAAGGTATTTCCAGTTTTCTTACATGTTATTTGCTTTAGTATTTGAAACGGAAGGCACACACAAATGTTAGAAAATACATAAATTCCGGTTAATTCATTTATCAATGGTGGACAAACTGTCACGAGTGGCCGCATTTTGTGAACTAAATTTCTCTAGTTTGAGTTAGCGTGTCACTCCTTATTTGTATCTGAGACTTCGGTTCCCAGACTAACCGTTAATGACTTAGCGTTCTGTTAAGCTGTAACCTCCAACAAATACCTTTTGTACCCTGCATTGAGTAAGCCAATTTCATAAGATTTCAGCAAGAGGCGGGGACTCGTCTCGTCCAGTCTGCTTGCTCTCGCCTATTAATACTTGGTTCAAATGGCTCTGAGCAATATGGGACTCAACTGCTGTGGTCATTAGTCCCCTAGAACTTAGAACTACTTAAACCTAACTAACCTAAGGACATCACACACATCCATGCCCGAGGCAGGATTCGAACGTGCGACCGTAGCAGTCGCACGGTTCCGGACTGCGCGCCTAGAACCGCGAGACCACCGCGGCTGGCCTTCTAATTACAGAATGTCTACGCGTCTTTCTGCTATGACAGTCGCCTCGATTAGTGAAGAAATTTCTTCTCTTTTCTCGAGTCATTTGGGAACAGGTTGAAACAATCGATTAAAAAGTGTCGACTGCATACAGTCGCAAAGGCTGATTTCAAATGTCTTTGATGACTGTAAAGCAACTACAGCCACGCAATAAAACTTCAGCTGGGTAAGGGGGTCAGCGAGCAGTCGGAGGTAAACACTTCCCCCTCACAGCGTTCTAATGTCGCCGGCTAGAGTCCGATGTAAACACAGTCGACAACAGGAAGTTCTGACAGGACTACCAGACCGAGTTCAGAGCAGGAAACGGCCGGGGTCTCCGGTGGTCTAGTGGTAAGGGGTTATGGAACGTTCCAGCGCCTCGGCTGGGGCTATTCGCCCCAGCCGGGCCGGGGTTCTATCCCCGGCCAGCGCTGGAATTTTCAGACTTCCGAACACTAGCCTCCACCTCTGCCCTGGCATGTGGCGCATGCCGGGCACCCCCGTGGGGTTCGTGCTTCGGATCCCACGTGGAGCACACTACAAACTAAACCTGATTATGCTGTTGCAAACATTTTAATACGCACACTTTCTTCACCAGACCACATCTACATATATTTTCGACGTATTTTGTACCAAATATATCTCACTGCATAGTATCATGAACATTTGCAGGATAACAACAATGAAATAAAATCCTTACTAAAAAAATATAATACGTTTTATTTTCGTTTTTGTGCTAAATGCTGCTAAAATAAATACCAAAACAGCTTCAATGTTCTTGTAGTTAATAATCAGTAATTTGAAAAATAATACTGATACATATTTACATAGCACATTACCGGTGCTGAAACAGGATAAATTATTTCAATGTCAAAAGAAATGTAAAATATTATATCAATACCATCACACAAGTGAACAGTGAAAGAAAAAAATATTTTCAGGTGTCTCAGTCTGCCTTTTCCTTTTAGTATCCTGATTGATTATATGATAATAAATAAATTCTGTATCAGAAATCGTTTCGTAACAGTTCACACTCAATGCCTTTTATAAATGTATATTGTCACTAATTGTATTTTCCAAACGAACACAGGCCTTCTAATTTTTCCAAATTATTCAAGCGTCAAAAAATGAGATTATTATATGACACAGGTCACCAATGAGATAAACTCTTTCTTTGTATGAAAGAGAATAATTCTCCTGGTTTTATGGTTGCTGAATTCTAAATTAAACAGATAACATTTAAGAAACGAATTTGTTGACGATTTTACTGAGAGGTCTAAATGTTTTTGTTGACGATTTTACTGACAGGTCTACATGTTTCATATAATATTTCCGTTGCTAGTTACATGACAACCTCTCAGGCTCAGCTTTATATGAAAGTATCTTGCAGGTCAGAAAAGAAATTATATTACTGCCTCTACAGATTCAGTTGGTCTATTATTGTTGTACTGTTGTGTCATTGACGTTGCATTGCAAGAGAGAGACTGCTACTATGGCTGTTTTCTTTTGCTATTAAATTCCATGCCATATCTCCATTCTAAATGCTAAAAAGCGCAGACAAAACTTTCAGTAACACTCTTTTCCTATTCATCACATCGCTGCTAGGTGGCGCTGCTAGTCCCTCACACAGTCAGTTGTCTGTAGCGCCGGGCTGCAGCGGAGCTGGCGACGACTCACTCTGCCGGGATTTGCTGCTTCACTCCTAAAGGTCTACGCCAGCTGAAATAACCGCTAAATCCTCACACTAAACCAGATACGTAATAACACCAACACCAAATAGAGCAAACCGTGGTCGGTGCGAATATTGCCAAACCACCACTATGATAACTCCTAGATGAAAATAGTGACACAAACTATTTACAGAGGAATGGAGCACCTTACACAAGCTGGTCTAGAGGAAAATCAATTTGGAGGGAACAGAACCCATATTTATAACATCTTTAGATACAGAAAAAACTTTTGACAATGTTGACCAGAATATACAGTTTGAATTAAAGATGCAAACAGGAATAAAATATAGCGAGCGAAACATTACTTAGAACTCCACCAGAAATAAGACAGCAACCGTACGAGCTGAAGCACATAAAAGAAAGGCAATACGTGAGAAGTGAGTGAGACAGCGTTCTAGTCCATTCCGTGATGTTATTCATTCTATATACAGGGGGTGTCACAAGTCATGCTTCACGGTACTCGGGGCTGTAGAGGGGACTTAACTGTTCCAGTTTTACATAGGAATCTAGGAATCTACCTCTGAAAACGTCATCTAGCGACGCTACAGAGCGTCAAAGTTACAGGCACCGGCGCCTACAAGAATAGAGGGATCTCACGAAGATGTTACAAACTTTCTAAGATGACTCAGTTGGATAAATGTATAAATTAGAGATTATATCCTTGTACCGGAAAATTATAACAGAAAACCTTTCTGTTACTCCGCTGCAGAGTGAAAATCTCATCCTGGAAACATCCCCCAGGCTGAGGCTAAGCCATGTCTTCGCAATATCCTTTCTTTCAGGAGTGCTAGTTCTGCAAGGTTCGCAGGAGAGCTTCTGTAAAGTTTGGAAGGTAGGAGACGGATACTGGCAGAAGTAATGCAGTGAGTACCGGGCGTGAGTCGTGCTTCGGTAGCACTTGCCCGCGGAAGGCAAAGGTCCCGATTTCGAGTCTCAGTCGGGCACACAGTTTCAATCTGCCAGAAAGTTTCATATCAGCGCACACTCCGCTGCAGAGTGAAAATCTGATTCTGGAGTCTTAAATGCTGCTGCTGCTGCTGCTGCTGATGATGATGATCTATACTGCCGCCTCTGAATGTTGCCTACCCTACAATCCTAGCAACAACAGTACCAGTACTTGCATTCCACTGTCAGAGGTAGGATAACGATTTTCACTTACAACTATCGACACGTTTGTTTCTGGGACAGGGGCCCTTACCTCAAATCGATACATTTGCCTGTTTCCATCATCCTATAAAGTTTGTAACACGATCACGGATCATCCTGTATATACATACATTTACCGGAGCTGGCGCCCGTAACTTTGATGCTCCACGGCGTCGTTGGTCACGTTTGCAGGAATGAGTTTCTAAGTAAAAGTGCAAGCTCTAGAAATGTGTAACATGAGTTGTGAAACACCTTGTATAAAGACAGCAACAAACAAAAAGGACGAGGAATTCGGGAAAATAATCAAAGGTGAAGAAGAAGAAATAGAAGTTGTTCCCTAATTGACCTCTCGCTTTTCAGTGGAGTGTGCATTGATTTGAAATTTACTGGCATTTATTCGCCCTGAAGAGGATCGCTGAAAAGATGGTCGAAATGTCGGTATTTTCGTTTTTCAGTGTTTTATAATGACATGGCCCAGTACCCAAAATGATTTTCTTCAAGTTCTTTGTAGGAACTATATCGCTTCTCTCCGATATTTTGATAATGATACAATTATTTGTTCCTAAAACCTAGCAACTGAAATAGTGCTTGAAATGATATGCATGGTTGGTTGGTTGGTTGGTTGGTTTGGGGAAGGAGACCAGACAGCGAGGTCATCGGTCTCATCGGATTAGGGAAGGACGGGGAAGGAAGTCGGCCGAGCCCTATGCTTTATGGCATGTAGACAGAAACGGTAGTTGGGTTTAATGATAACAATATACAGGAAAATTCAGTAATGTTTCTGCAAAGTCCATAACACCGAAATCCTGAAATATAATCGGATATTTCGAATGAGATACGACACCAGCTGTACAGTTTACTGGACAGATACAGAGTTTTCCGAAATTCTAGCACTTTCAGGGGGAACTAAGCGACAATATTTTTAATTGGAACCCACGTACGGAAACATATACTTTGCGTGCTTCAGCCGTTTGAATACATGCTTGCTAGGTGGGTTTGCAAGAGGGTAGTAATCGTGGGTGGCGGAAGGTGCTTGCGTCGGATGTCATTTACCGTCTGTCCAACCACTATGACATGGCTCGTGCGTCACTCACGTGTCTGTCAGTATTAGGGCAACATTAAGGAGTGCACTTTTGCCGAATACACCGACATGATCCTTCTGTATGGCGAAGCTCGTTCTCCGCAACGTCCGACTTCATGGCATACGCTTTTCGCCACAATTGCGCGACGACTTTGAGAAAATGGTGCGTTCACCGTCCGCAGGGGTGATAGCAGTGCTTCAGAGAGACGCAGCGCACCCGATTTTGAAAAGGCCGTATTGTAAAGATCAGTGTTTCTGAAACCTGATTAAGTTTCCTTTTAATGAGTGGAATTGTGGAACTATTGATGTACTGGGTCACACGTAATAACTTACTTGTACAAGTGGTCGCGTTACCAACATGTTTTCAAATGGCTGTAGCGAGGAAACGGTGCGTTACAGGATATGGGTTCCAATTCAGCATACGAGTATTATGTACTCGGTCCCCCTCTACACTAGAAGTCTGTAACGGGGATTTCGGAACATCCAGCATATTTCGGGTATAATGTAGAGTTCTTGTTCCACCATAATTGAAATTTGCGAATACATTTCATAATCTCTGAGAGATCTCAGGCGCGACTACGGTGTCCGCAGTATAAAACCCAGGGGGCGTATTGGCTACGGCGGCTCTGACGCCCACGAGAACAACTGTAGGTAAAAAGCACAACACAGCTACTTTGATGGACATTTTCCTCTAATGGTGTCAGATGTCTCAATTTTTAGAGGTATCTTGACCCGACCCGCACCAGCCTTAAGCGGAAAGCAAAATGTCCCAACTTCTGGCAACTGCTAACATTCTGAAATACACTATCCGATAAAAGTATCCAGACCCCTAGTAGTGGCCTTCAATATGCGGTATAACAACCTTTTTGTCTTTACGAAGGTTAAACTCTGCTGGGAATGCTTTCAGCGTCGACGACATTTTACGCACCACACATGGTGACACTTTCATCTGTGTGTACGTACCAGACAATACACTGGCCAGCAAGATCGCCGCCTCTCTCCCCAATTTTGGAGCAATATGGGCAGCCCTTCCAACCAGGTCGGGATTTTGACGATGTAAAGGTTGGTTGGTTGGTTGGTTTGGGGAAGGAGACCAGACAGCGTGGTCATCGGTCTCATGGGATTAGGGAAGGAAGTCGGCCGTGCCCTTTCAGAGGAACAATCCCGGCATTTGCCTAGAGTGATTTAGCGAAATCACGGAAAACCTTAATCAGGATGGCCGAACGCGGGATTGAACCGTCGTCCTTCCGAATAAGAGTCCAGTGTCTAATCACTGCGCTACCTCGCTCGGTGACGATGTAACGAATCAATTGAACTGAAAATGGTACGACTTTTCGTCAGGAGGACATCAACCAACTTAATCAATCAAGATCAAGCCGAACAGCTGCTTTCCTAAGGGCCAGAGGTGGACCAACGCGTTATGAATTCATCCTGAATGAGTCGCCCAATTTTCCTGCAATTGTTATCATTTGCTTGCTTCTACACGTATATCGCATCTACCGATTGCCTACACATTGGGTAATTACTTGGTGGTACGGTTTAGAGTGTAAATATACAGGGTGTATCAAAAAGAATCAACCGATTAAAAAAAAAGTAACTATTATGTTATTCGACATATGTGCGTGAATAGCGTACTGCTGGAAAGAGCAAACCCTCGGGCTTTACATGGTTATCGCTTGGCAGCAGCACTGGTTTCGCGACGAAGGAAAGCGTTTTGCGTTCTGCATTTTGCGCAGTGTGGCAGTAATAAGTGTTCGGCGTGACTTCCGTACAGGGTATGGTGCGGGTCCTCCTACAGCACAGAGCATTAGACGATGGCATCAACGATTAAGAGAAACAGAATGTTTGCGTAAAGGCAAATCCCCGGGCTGTCCCGAGTGCCTGACGCAGACGTCGAACGTATCCGCCACAGCTTCACAAGGGGTCAGAAGAAATCCGTTCGCCTTGCAGCTTGACAGCTCAGCACGCCCCCGATGTCCGTCTGTCGTCTGTGCGTCGACGTTTATGCATCAAATAATATTAAATTCAGCTACTGCGAGCTCTCCGTGAGGGCGATAACATCGTGTGAAGTTCCGTTATTTCACTCTTGGCAAGGTGGAGGATGGCCGTTTTCTCCCACAGTTAGTGTTTAGTGACGAGGCAACATTCCATTGATACGGAAAGGTGAACTGTCATAATGTGACGAGGTACGGGACAACCACATGAAGTTGTACAACATAAAATAGACGCTCCTAAATTTAACGTGTTTTGTGCCGTTTAACGGGAAAAGGTGTAAGATTCATTTTTCTTAGCCGGAAACACTGTTATAGGAAGCATATATCTCGATATGCTTGAAAACTTTCTTTTCCCTCAGTATGATTCGCACGACTTCATTTACCAATGGGATGGGGCACCGCGACAGTGGCATCTGGAAGTGCGCAATTTCTAAACCAAACGATTACTGAACGATGGATCTGTCACACTGGACTAAATGACTCAGCCTTAGATTACTGGACTCCAAGGTCACCGTACCCGACTATATGTGATAATATATGTATGGTTTTGTAAGATATTCTTTATGTACCTACGTTACCAACAGCAGTAAATGAACTGAGACATCGGTTAACAGCACCTGTGGAAACCCAAGACATGCTTGCTGCAGTGTTGGTACAATTGGAACACCGCATTGACACATTCCGTGCATGTCAAGGATGCATACTGAACACCAATGAAAAGGATGAAAAACTTTTTTAGTTTCCGTTCATCAAAAAACAAATTTCATTGTATATGTCTCTTAGTTCCAGAAATATAGAGGGGCCAGATCGGATGATTGTTTTTGATACACCCGGTATAGACAACGCACTTCAAAACCTCCCAATAATTAGGCCACTACGAAGATGGGAGATAACAAGTACTCACGCACGCGTCTTTGAATGTGTTGGATATAAAGTAGTAGCACAATGCCCTAACATGAAGGATGTGAGTCATTTGGTATGCCCACTTTCTGCTGCTGATAGATGGTGCTTAAGTAGGAAAGTCGGCGGCATAGGTGTGTTTGAGTCAGTAGCGGTGTGTACTATCTCAAAGTTGGAGAGGCAAGCTCAAGTGCCTTAATAGTATGTTTGGGAAACACGAAAAACCTGCTTGGGTCAAGACTGAAAGGGCACGTGGTCGGAGCGCGCCACAATCTTTCCATTCGGCGCTGCATTCCACCAACTTTCACGAAGATGCAAGACGCCAAACGACGAGCCCTGTGCAGGACCTCCGCGTATGTGGCAGCTGGACATACTGGAACATCCACCGTATTCATCCGGTAGAGTCCCCCCCCCCAATTATGACCTGATCGCCCAAATGAACGAAATATTTCGTGGCAAGCGTTACAGCAAATGATAAGACACCCTATGGCGGTCCTAGCGAGACATCATCACAGATGGATGCACTGACAATGTATGACATTTTTCATGTGGGTGTGGAAAGTGATCGAGACGCGAGATGGAAATGTAATAAAGTGAATTTTAGTCAGTGAAGTCTGGCATGAATTATAACCGACCTGCCACTACTTTTCATCCACCCCATGTATATTACCATACCCGTTTATTTTTACTCATAAAAATTTGTCAGTAGTCTTGTATGAAATGTTTTCACAATTTTGGTTTGTTTTCTAGATGTATAACGATTCGTTACGAAAGATGGAAGAGTCTGATTTTTACTTAGGGCATTAAATTTCGATTTCCACATTTTTCTGGATTAGGAATTGATGCCCTTAGCATGAATTTACTTTGGCTTGCACCACAGCACATTTACTTGACGTAAAATACGACGAAATACTCCGCCAATACAGTTCGATTAGTATCTCGTAACTGTTGGACCTGGTGGTCTACCGGCACAGCGTGTGGCTGCAAATTGAGAATCGCGGCATCGAATCCCAGTTGAACCAATAAATTTTTCAGTCTGCGTTTAATCCAGCCTTCACCTCTCAATTATATGAGGAGTCGGTAGAAACAACATGTGGTGCGGATTCCACGTTAAACTGCCGATTCCCTTTCCCCGGTTGGACAACTGGAGTACGTTAATGATAAGCAAGTCGCCAAAGTGCATCCAATTGAAAGACTTAAACGAGGGCACTGAAATACGCGAAATTTATTAGTATTATTACACTGTCGAAACGCAGTAACCTGACCCCGTGTTAACATCCCGAATAAACGCCTTTTGCAGCATGAGATGTACAGGAAAAGAGTCAATGAGGTGATAACAGGCATAAGAAGCCATTCCGACTCCAGCACTTGTCCAGCTGCAACCATGTATCAATAATTACAGATTTCTGTAATTGTATATATATATGTTTGGATGTAGCTGTATTGCGTTGATGTACTGGTGGATATTGTGTGGTATGACTCCTGTAGTTGATACTATAATTTGTATAATGTCAACTTTATCCTGATGCCACATGTCCTTGACTTCCTCAGCCAGTTGGATCTATTTTACAATTTTTTCTCCTATATTTTTCTCTATATTTGTTGTATTGGGTATGGATATTTCGGTTAGTTGTGTTAATTTCTTATTTTTATTGGTGAGTATGATGTCAGGTTTGTTATGTGGTATTGTTTTGTCTGTTATAAAGGTTCTGTTCCAGTATAAATTGTATTCACCATTCTCCAGTACATTTTGTGGTGCAAACTTGTATCTGGGAACGTGTTGTTTTATTAGTTTATGTTATATGGCAAGTTGTTGATGTATAATTTTTGCTTCATTGTCGTATCTTCTGGGGTATTCTGTATTTGCTAGTATTGTACATCAGCTTATGATGTGGTCTACTGTTTCTATTTGTTGTTTGCAAAGTCTGCATTTATCTGTTGTGGTATTGGGATCTTTAATAATATGCTTGCTGTAATATCTGGTGTTTATTGTTTGATCCTGTATTGCAATCATGAATCCTTCAATCTCACTGTATATTATTATTATTTCGTTGTTGTTCTGTTGTCTAAACGTGTCTGTAGTGTTGCCAGGTTACTTGCTACAGTAAAATTTTCTTTGCCGTTGCTAGAGACGTCTTTCAAGTTAGAAGGGGACACCGCTAGCTGGCGCTATTGGGCTGCGACATTACTGTTCTTTCAAAATGTGCCGTTTGTTACTCTTAAAACTAACAAAGGGAGCTCCCCAGCGGTGGGATCGACTTTTTGAAACAAAATAAGCGGTAGTGTAACTTAAATGCCTATTTTTACTCAATTTATTGGTTTAAATGTAATTTTTTTCGTTCTATTCCTTTGTCACATCGTTTTAATCACTCCATGAACTTATCCATTTGGTTAATTTTTCTTTACATCATACTTCTTCCAATCGAAATTTTTGTAAAAGTGTATTTTATTGTACCTATCTGTTTGACTATTAAATTATTTGAAAACTTCGATATATTACTTAAAAAACAAAAGACGAAACAATCTATTTATATTGACTGTGCACTGATGTAAAAAATGTATTTTTCATTACAAGACGTGCCTTTTTTGCATGGTAATCGCCATACAAATATTTAAAGCATAACCTAAATTCTTGCTGCAATATGGAAAAAATAGTGTAAATGAAGATTTAAATGAGAGAACGTTTAATAAGTAAAATAAAATTCAAGCAAAGTGAGAAATCGATATAATGAACACAATAACGTAGACGAAAATACAGGATCAGAAAAACAGGAGTAATTAAATCGGAATTGACAAATAAAGATAATTAAAAGTTCACGAACAAATATCTCCAGTGGAGGAGGGATGATAAGAAGAAAAATTAGAACAAATGAAGTAGTTCATATCACTATTGAATCACGTGACCGAGGAGTGGAAATAAAAAAAAAAGTTATATTTACACCAACTGAATGAAAATGATTATCAATGTCACTTCGATAAAGACCTAAAATAGATTTCTTTCTCTGGTGAGATTCGTACCCACAACCTCATGCATATGAAGCTAGAATCCTTTCCATTACCCTCACAACCAACTTATGTCATTCGGCTTTCTTCATGCTACCGAGTCACACACAAAATTCCGAATTTCTTTTCTCATCAGTTCCTCGCAAACTTCGATCCACCAAGATGAATGGCTGCACTGCGTGATACTTGGGTGCTTAACCTACATAACCGTATAGATGGTTTCGTCGATCCTACCGCTGGAGAAATCTCCTTGTAAGACATAACGAAAGATGGCCGCTGTTTCATGATATCTACTGACATGATGGTGGACACACATTTAGTAGTGTAGCCATAGTAACACAAACGGTCTGAAACCTGCACGATGTAAGCAACGAGGAACGACCTCGTACTATATCCGAAGGAAAATCTCCAGAATTACTAGAAAACTTATAGCCAATGCACCATTCATTTAGTCCGCGGCGACTGCTGAGAACCTTCAGACCAGTCATTAGGATTTGCACTCGACTACTTCGATGTTACACTTTCGGTGTCCTACTCTATGGAGCTGAGTCATGGACTGTATTAGGCATTTGAAATGCGATCGTATCGAAAAATATTAAGATACTATCAACAGACATAGTCAAAAATATGGCGGTGCGAAGACGCAGAAATTCTCAACAGCAGCCAGAAAGCAAAACTCGATTGCTTTTGGTAGCGAAATTCCGCAACAATAAATAAAACCTGTTGAAATTAATAATTCAAGGAAAAAATTAATGGCCGGCCAGGGTGGACGAGCAGTTCTAGGCGCTTCAGTCAGGAAACGCGCGACCGCTACAGTCGCAGGTTCGAATCCTGTCTCGGGCATGGGTGTGTGTGATATCCTTAGGTTAGTTAGAACTACTTAAACCTAAGTTCTAGGGGACCGATGACCTCAGATCTTAAGTCCCATAGTGCTCAGAGCCATTTGAATTTTTTTTTTTTTTTGTTTTGTTTGAAAGATTAATGGGATACGTGTTCCACGGCGCACAGGGTTATCCTAGCTAAATAACTCAAACCAGCAGTTTGGGTTCAGCACTGAATCAATGTTCTGAAAAACCATGGACGGACAACGGATCATGCTACCGATCGGCAGTGTTATTGGAGGACGAGGCACTTAGAGAGAAAGAATGACAATAAAGAGAATGCTTAAAAATTACATTAATGCTCACCATTAAATCTAAAACTCCTCCACTCATATAATCGCGCTAGCTGCAAATAAAATTAATCTGTAATTGCCATACAGTTAAAATTTTTTGAACCTAGTGCTGTTAACAGCTGTCATGTCAACACTTATTTTGATCAGTGTACGTATTTTCTCAGGCATCCACTGTACGAGGACGTGCTGAAAAGTAATGTCGACAGATGTTTTATGTGAAAACTCGCAACGCTTTTTAAATAAAACAAACTTCATTAACATTCTACATCTGTATTCTTCACGTCTATAAATTTATTTCTCAACGCACTCACCCTGGGAACCAGCACAATTTCCCCAACTAGATACTATTTTGTTGATACCGTCACAGAATATTGTTTGACTGTGTTAACAGAGCCACAACCTTACCTCTACCTCTGCTTGCACCGATTGAAACAATTGAAGTGCTCGAAGGTTTCCTTAGTTTTGCACAAAGACGAAAATCGGGGCTGTGTGTAGGATGATCGACGGCAGTGAACCAGGGACGTCGGATTGCTGCAGATGCCGCAGCGCTCGTGTGTAGTTTGGCACTGCCATGCTTAAGGAGAGTGTGCCCCACATGCGGACGAAGTCTTCTAGTTCGTGCTTTTAGTTTTGTGAGCTCTTTCTCACCCACCAACATAGTCACGTCACACACCGCTATGTTACGCAAAATCGGAGCCCTCTAGCAGCAGAGGGCTTCTGATATCCATAGTAAAGATTTAGAATGTTAGTGACTTTATCAAATAAAACAGACCGAGTCATTATCTTCTCAGCACGCCGTCGTGTTATACGCACTAAAATAAAAAAAAATTGTTACTGATCAAAGTAAGCTGTATTTTTAAGTGAAGATCTTTGTAATGTACATCTGTAGTAAACGTTATGCTGGCGATATATGGTGACAATTCGTATATATATTTACAATGAAAAGGGATTGACCAATGGCCAACAGACAACTAAAACGCAAGTTGCCAGATGGACATTAACTGCAGTACCGCCCACGCTGCCACGGTAAGTAGGAGGTTTGTTTTCCGATACACGTTGCCGTGTAACTGCCGCCCGTGGCGATACATTAAAGAGTTCTCTGTCTTCTTGTCAGAGAGCCAGTACCCAGATTTACTCTACCGAAATAAAGACGCGAATTCTGTGCGCCACATCTGAAGATGATCCTGAAACGGCTGCAAAACTAGTTAACTCGAATTAAAAAAAATTCAAAAAGTGAGTTGCAATTTTCCACTTTTATTTTTAAATTCATGAGAGATGTAGGGTATTTAGTTAGTCGTGATGCATTCCAAGCGATACCCACAACTACTTCTCAGATAAGAAAGCCAACTATCCAGAATAAGGACAAACACTTGTTACAAAACGCTCCTCTTGCTCAGCCTCTCTACAGTACGGCACTTGCCTGACCTGCACATTGCAACCTCAATAAAAATCAACCGAGCAAAATTGTGTGCACTTACTGTTCATAACTCACTTGATTGTTGCGCTCCTTACTTCTGAAGCAGAAGACTTCACGCTTTTAAATCTTGGTATCCGAACATAACATGTGAAGCTATTATCCTTTATATTACACCTGGCAACCAACTAATGTCACTCAGCTTTCTTAATGCTACCGAGTGTCACACAAAATTCAGAATTTCTTTTCTCGTCAGTTACTCGCAAACGTGGAGCCACCATTAAGAGTGGCTGCAGTATCGTAACATACATAACCGTACAGATAGTTTCAGACAAAGTCTTACTTGCAGAGGAGTAGGATAACGAACTATCGGTCTGGCAATTGAGTTGGAGTTTGGCCGAAGCAACTTTAGGCACGAAGGAGATAATGATGTGTCCCTCCGAGAATAATTATGCCTGGGCTGTAAGTGGCGCACAGCTCAGCGTTTGCACAGTTGCCAATTACATCTCACACCGGGAATATTATTATTAAGCCCAGTTTACACTGCAGCGAATGGAAACGAACGCAACCGTACGAAAATTTGTAGACCACTTGCCAGTATTCACTGCCTTTCGTCTACGAGGTCTATTCAAAAAATTCCGGAGCTTTTCTACGCTTACCTTCATTTATTTGTATATGATCTGCCCCACGACTGAAACACCGCTCCCAACACCGTTTCCACTTGCGGGAGCAGACTTGGTTCGCCTTTCGCTGGACCGCGCGTCTATCGTTACAAATCTTCATCCTCTCAACTTGGTTTTCAACTTTGGAAATAAAAAAAAAGTCTGCAAGGGCCAAGCTGACCTGACATGCTTTTTATGTTTTGATCGTTGAGAACATTTCCCTACCCATTGTGAAGACTGCACCTGGTTCTCAACGTCATACTTGCACCTACGTCTCATCGGCAGTTGTAATTTTCTTAAGGAACGTCTCGTTCTCATATGGGTGACCCTAAAGCTCTTCTCAGATTGCGAGGCGGAGTTCTTTCTGCTCTTGAGTCATGAGCCGTGGCACGAACTTGGTGGCGACACGTTACATTCCAAGATGCTGTATTAGGATTTCACGATCCAACTGCAACGTTACATTCTTCTGCAATCTCTCGGACAGTCAGCCTTCATTTAGCACGCACAGTTTCGTTGACGTTCCTGGCACAAGCGTTGCTGGCTCAAGTCGACGGACGTCCTGAACGAGGGTCGTCTTTAACTTCCGTCCGGCCGTTTTTAAGCAGTGTGAACCATCCGTAACACCGAGTACGGCTTAAGCACTCATCACCACAGGTTTCCTGCATCATTTGGTGCGTGTCTATAAAGGTGTTCTTGAGTTTAGCTTTTAACTTCCTATGGGACCAAACTGCTGAGGTTATCAGTCCCTAGGCTTGCACCACTTATACACACCCATGCCCGAGGGAGGACTCTAACCGCGGACGGTTCGGACGGTGGGCAGCCGCACGAACCGTGGCAAGGCACCTAAGACTGCGAGGCCAACACGAGCGGCGGTTTTCTTGAGTTTCACGCAAAATTTATTGCAGGTGCATTGCTCCTCTAACCATCCCCTCTCGAAGTTCGCCAACTGTGCGACACAACGTTCTACAGTACAGCACTGAACAATAAGCTAACAGACATACAACAGTGAAACTTCCCGCAGTTACACATTACGCACACGCGTGTGCAGGGATGTCAACTGCATTTCGCCCCAACACGCCATTTTGCAAGTAGGCTTTCTCGGGACAGCTTACGTGCATCTTCAGGCATCTGCCAATTTCTTCAGCATCTCTGTTACATTCTCCTGTGGGCCAAACTAACCTGTAACCATTCGCGCTGACTTCCTTATGAACAGTTCGATATCCCCTGCTAGTCGTATATGGGACAGGTCCCACACACTGGAGCAACATTACAGTATGGGTCACACGAATAGAAGATCATCTTGTGCACGGATTATATTTCCCTTTAATTCTAACAATGAATTACAGTCCGACACCATCTTTACTTTTGACTGAGACAATGTGATGGTTCCATTTCTTACTTCGTCATCACCAATGTTAAGATTCTCGCTGCTCCCGTTTATGCTTCATCTCATCATTTTTGTCTTTGATTTACTCCCATCCCAAATTCTACACTCATTATATTTCACTCATCAGATCCTCTAGTAATTTACTCTCATTGAGGACGATAATATAATCAGCAAACATTGTCACTGATATCATTTCACCCCGTATTTCAGTCTGAATCTAGAACATCTCCCTTATTTTCTTCATTGCTTCTTTGCTTCTTTGATGCACACAGTGAACAGTAGAGGCTAATGAATATATCAAAGTCTTACTCCCTATTAAATCCGTGCTCTTTGTTCTTGGTCTTCCACTCTTATTTCCTGTTGGGTCTTGTACGAATACATTACCCGTCTCTCCCTAGAGCTATTTTCTTCAGAACTTCGATCTTGCACCATTTTACATTGTCGAACGCTTTTCCAGGTCTACAAATCCTATGAACGCGTTTCGAGTTTTATTCAGTCCTGCTTCCATTTCGTATCCCTACAATGTGTTACACCGAGGTATTTGTGTGAGTTGACCGATTGAAAATGAGAGTTATTGATGTTGTAGTCATAGGATACTGTGTTCTTTCGTTATGTGAACTGCACAATTTTAGGATTTCGAACATCTAAAGCAAGCTGCAGAAACATCCGAAATTCTGTTTGAGTCTACGTACAAAAAGGCATTGTTAGAAAAACTAAACCAAGAAGGGACAAAATGTCACTAACGAACAACGTAGAATCTCTACTGCTAATCTGGATTAAACTGCGCCATCATCTTCAGCAACAACCAGGGCACAATCCAAGGAGGGATCTACACCCACATGGATATTCTGCAAATCACATCTAAGTGCCTGGCATAGGGTTTATCGAATCACCTCCACAATTGTCTATTATTCACACTTCATGTTTTGAACTGCTCAAGGTGTGATTAAGACTAAAAGGAGTCTTCCGAGACAGACTGTGTTAAGTGTGATAACTGCTGCCAACAGTGGCACAGTTTATGAAGGTCATGGTGCGTTTTCTTGTTATTGGTGTTAGTGCGTACTCTACATCTACATCTACATGACTACTCTGCAATTCACATTTAAGTGCTTGGCAGAGGGTTCATCGAACCACCATCATACTATCTCTCTACTATTCCACTCCCGAACAGCGAGCGGGAAAAACGAACACCTAAACCTTTCTGTTCGAGCTCTGATTTCTCTTATTTTATTTTGATCATCATTCCTACCTATGTAGGTTGGGCTCAACAAAATATTTTCGCATTCGGAAGAGAAAGTTGGTGACTGAAATTTCGTAAAAAGCTCTCGCCGCGACGAAAAACGTCTATGCTGTAATGACTTCCATCCCAACTCGTGTATCATATCTGCCACACTCTCTCCCCTATAATGCGATAATACAAAACGAGCTGCCCTTCTTTGCACCCTCTCGATGTCCTCCGTCAATCCCACCTGGTAAGGATCCCACACCGCGCAGCAATATTCTAACAGAGGACGAACGAGTGTAGTGTAAGCTGTCTCTTTAGTGGACTTGTTGCGTCTTCTAAGTGTCCTGCCAATGAAACGCAACCTTTGGCTCGCCTTCCCGACAATATTATCTATGTGGTCCTTCCAACTGAAGTTTTTCGTAATTTTAACACCCAGGTACTTAGTTGAATTGACAGCCTTGAGAATTGTACTATTTATCGAGTAATCGAATTCCAACGGATTTCTTTTGGAACTCATGTGGATCATCTCACACTTTTCGTTATTTAGCGTCAACTGCCACCTGACACACCATACAGCAATCTTTTCTAAATCGCTTTACAGCTGATACTGGTCTTCGGATGACCTTACTAGACGGTAAATTACAGCATCATCTGCGAACAATCTAAGAGAACTGCTCAGATTGTCACCCAGGTCATTTATATAGATCAGGAACAGTAGCGGTCCCAGGACGCTTCCCTGGGGAACACCTGATATCACTTCAGTTTTACTCGATGATTTGCCGTCTATTACTACGAACTGCGACCTTCCTGACAGGAAATCACGAATCCAGTCGCACAACTGAGACGATACCCCATAGCTCCGCAGCTTGATTAGAAGTCGCTTGTGAGGAACGGTGTCAAAAGCTTTCCGGAAATCTAGAAATACGGAATCAACTTGAGATCCCCTGTCGATAGCGGCCATTACTTCGTGCGAATAAAGAGCTAGCTGCGTTGCAGAAGACGATGCGGCTACGAGTACGAACGAGCAGTGTCATATAACGACCTTTAAGGTTTGGGTTAAAGGTTACTCAACTGTATCTGATAAATGTTGTTCGTAAATAAATGAGCAATGGTTTGCTATTTGTTTGTTTTATTTTCTCATCAACTTGAACTGACCGATTAAATACTAAGTGCATACTCCTACCTGACTTTCCCCCTGCAAAGGCTAATTGATGAAGTCGAATAGTTTGTAGGAAGAATTTTTGTAGTTTCATGACTTTAGGTTGGCATGACTGAGATGAGCTGAGAGCGGCTGACAAACAAAAGACTGTTTTATTTATAACCTTAATGTTGCAATTAACAATGACGTGTCCGGTTGAAGTTTCCACATTAACTGAGCAACGTTCAGCGATGCGTTTTCCTTTTCAGAAGGTGGAAAACGGCCAAAATATTTTCTCTAACGATTTTTCAGTATGGTCGAAGATGTGCGAACGACGGAAATTTTCGATAAATACGTAGGATAGTTCAAAAACAATCTAACTTCAGTGACAAATGAAAAACGCCGTGGCCTGCCAATTGAAGTGTCTCCTCCTTCGTTTAAAGCCGGCCCTGACGACATTACTCCTGATAGCCGACGTGTTGCATTAGAACTGAATAGCAAAATATCTGCAAATAGGTAGTGGCACAGTTCGTGACGTTGTCAGTGGCATGCTCAAGTACAGCAAAACAAGTCCAACGTGCGTCCCGAAAGAATTCACACAACAATAGAAGGAAACAAAGAGTGCTATGAATGTGAAGGTCAACCTTTTCTCAACGAGATTTTAACGTGTGATGAAACTTTCGTTCAAAATGGTGAACCCGACTCGAAAAGACAAGGCGTGCAATGGAAGCACACCAGTTCACATGTCCGAAAGAAATTCAAAACTGGAGTATCAGCGAGGAAAGAGATGCTGGCCATCATTTGGATGCCAAAGTTGTATTTTGGTGATTATTTGGAAGATCAGCGTACAGGATGCAGCGCTGACCACTCACACATACTGATGAGCAAAGTAAAGCCAGCGATGAGAGGAAAGGGTCGCCAATGTCAAAGAAAAGTCAAGATACTATTACACAACAATGCTCGCCCACACACAGCGCAGCTGATCCAAGAAACCACTGGAAGGAAAAAGAAACCATAATGGGTTGGGAGGCTCTACGTCATCGTCCCTACAGTCCAGATTTGACTTCCGTGAATTTTCATATTGCTGATATCATGCAGAATGGACGCTGTCTGCTGTGTAATTAACTCATAAGAAAAACTTCAAAAGTCAACCTCATTTGTAGAGCACTTATTGCTACCTGTCTGACCCGCTCAAGAACGCATCGCGTGGAAAGGATTCAGCGACAGCAAGGAGGTTAAAACAATTTCGGTTTTACTTACTTCATACACATTTATCGCCTATATCTTGGCCAGCAGTATTTCGCAAACGACTGGGAAAAGCGCAAGTGGCACCCGTATATAACGAGATCAATATACATTTGCCTTCTGAATATTACACCTGTAATGGGTCCCACCTAAGACAGTTTAAAAAATCGCAGGTGACACTCGTGTACAGGAAGAGTAAAAGAAAGGATGTGCGTAATTACACACCAGTGTCCTTGACATCGATTTTCTGCAGAATTCTAGAACGTATTCTGAATCTGATTAAAATCAATTTCCTAGATACCGAAAAACTTATGTCTATAAATCAGCACGATTTTAGATAGCTGGTGTGAAACCCAGCTTGCAATTTTCGCACATTATATACTGCGAACGATGGATGAAGTGTGCTAGGCAGATTGCACTCTCCTAGATTTGAGAAAAGCCTTTGACACGGTACTCCACTGCACACTGTTAACGAAGGCCTTCGTATGAGCATACGGAGTAGGTTACCAGATATGTGAATGGCTCAAAGACTATAACAGATACTAGTACGTTCTCGACCGCGAGCGTTGATCAGAGACAAGGGTATCGTCAGGCGTTTCCCAGGAAGTGTAACAGACAGTTGCTATTCTCTGTAGACATAAATGATGTGACAGGTAAAGTGTACAGCAATCTGCGGCTGTTGATGATGCTGTCGTGTACCGGAGAGTGTCGTCATTGAGTCATTGTAGAAGGATACAATTAACACGAAGCGCGGAAAACTGAGAAACGTGCAGCAGTCAGAGAGGTAATGAGCCATGCCGACGCCGGTGCCTTAGTCAGCTGCGCTACGTTTGTCGGTTGAGGACCCAGGACACGAAGCGCCTCATTGAGGTGGTCCCACATATTCTCGATTCCGTTAAGCACGGACGTACACTGCAAGCTGTGCCACAGATTCAATTGTTCTGCTGGTAGATTCCGAGGGAAAACAAACTCTATGTAGGTGTGGCAATGGTTGCGACAGATATTTCTTCTCATCCACTGTGCCTTCCAGAACGACGAGATCACGTCAGGAGTGTCACGATAACGTTTCTGAGATCATAACGATCCTTCATCCTTTCTTAACCCTGCCGTCGATTGTTGCAGGGTGTTCACTTTCAGGTGAATCACGCCCTACACGCCAACGTCTAACTGTCACTTGAAAAGCCCGCTGGTCACCGTGCAGTGGACGCCCTGTTGCAGAACTGGCGTGGAAATTCCAGCCTTCGTCGCCGGTGAACAGCAGTGAGCATAGGTGTGTGGACCAGGCGTCTGCTGTGGAGACCCACACGCAGCATTTTCCGCCGAGTGGTCTTTGAGGAGACATTGTCGGTAGCCACTTGGTTCACGTGCGTGGTCAGTTGCTCAACAGTTGCACGTTATTCACCTGCAGCCTTCTTTAACTCCTGTCGTCTGTGGCCCGTGGGGCACCACAACGGCCTCAGCGTCGGTTCTGGACAGCGCCATGCTCGATGTGCTTTAAATACGGCAACACGCCAACATTTTACGAACTTTGCCGTTTCGAAAATGCATCCACCCGGGGCCCGAAAGGCAAAGATCACGTGCTTTTGGATGTCACATAAATCGTCGAGTTTCCGCATTACGCAGTGCTGCCACCTGCTGTCTGTGAGTGGTTATTGCACCTTGACGTCGGGCACAGGCGGTGATAATGATGATAATGTCAGTGGACCGTGTAGTTGGAAAAAGGAAAGGAAAAGGAAACAGAAAGGGGAAAGGATGCTAATCGGTACCAGGGGCACCGAAAATGTGGCAAGTACACGAATTGCATGTGGATGAACACCGAACGAAACAGGAGCAGCGGCAGTTTAAAAATTGTAAATGGTAGAATCACTGCTGAACAGTAAGTTTTTCGCCCGACCTGACGAAACAGATGTGGAAATTGATATACGAATGCATATCTGCTGGAAAAGAGTCTGCGCGGAGGAGACAGTGCCTGTTTTCCGAAGGTTTAAAGTGCAATTTCAAGATTTGCGAGATAAAGGTTTAGATTACGTCGCGAGTATGACGTATTATGAGAAAGACTGCACTGTGTAAGGGAAGCTACTGGGATGTCCCATAACCACGGCACTAGTTCAGGGATTCAGCTGCACGAAGAGAGTTCGAAAGTGACTGAAGTTTTTTTTTAAAATTGATAATAAATCTGTTCCCAACAAATGAATCCGCTTGATCAGTTACGAAGAAGGGGAGAAAATGTGTGAAAACAAATCTCTTCTTATGGAGGGACATTTCAGAGTTGTTCGAAACCACTGAAGCAACTGTACACCATTGCATGTTGATATCTGAAGCACGAAAGAGTAGCTTTTTTTTACCAGAGGAAAGTCAAAATAATTGTGAAATATTTTTTTCTGAACCGAGATATGTCGTAGCTGGATTGTTATTGAAAACTGCAGTGCTAGACTTCGAAATGGCTGCAAATTAAGCTATGGAAACAGTGTTCTCCCAGACATCTATTTCCAGTTGTAATTTTCATTTCAAGCATTGCCTCTGGAAGACATACAAGAACTGGGATTAGCGCAGAAATACAGGGATGAAGAAGAAGTTCGATTGTCTTTCCGCATGTATGCTGTAGAGCACATCTTCTACCGGACTGCCTTGATGATGCATGGATGGTGACAGCGTAGCAAATGCCCAGTGGCGAAAAGATCATGAATTCGTAGACTATATAGTCAGTCAATAGATGGAAAATCCTAGTACACCATCTGAAATATGGAATTGGTGAAGACAGACAGACATTCGGCCGAAATTATTTCGAAATAAATTCACTCTTAACTTGGCTTCAGTTGCGTTAGGTAATACCTAGATACCTAACACAACTGTATCAAAGTTATCTGCGTTCAGAGAATTTATTTCGAAGTGATTTCGGTCAGCTATCTACCGTCATCAATTTGATACACAGGATCAACAATGCTGTCGACTTTTGGCATCGCAAACGATACTCAATAAGGCAAAGGTATCTGAACCTACAATTTCTGATCAATACGCTAAAGGAGAATGAATAAAATCAATACCGGAAATTAGAAAAAAATAATCCGTTGGTCAGCCTCTTCAGTGAAAGAGGTAAAAGATACGTATGTGTTGATAAACTGTTAAAAGATATTTTAAGAACACATAATGACTCGGTCGATTTAAGACGTTTAAATTTTACGACATTCCTACGAAAAGTTCGTAAAATAAGACACTAAGTAATGTTGTAGAATGGAAAAGGAAAAAAATTTAAAACATGGCTATGCACTATGTGCATAGAGTCTTAAGCCTGGATAAAATGTGGAGGGGCGTTCTTATTACAAAACGACAGGCAGAGCCTCCCCATTGTTGCGGCTTCCTTTGAAGGTCAGAGAACGCGCAGCTAAAATGTATGTGGTCAGAAACACCGCGTTGACTCACGGGTCGCCAAGTCCACGGCCGCAGAATCCCATGACACCCTTCAACAGGCGGCGAGGCATCTCGTACAGTAGTTATTTGAGAGTGAATTTATTCCTCGCTCCTCATGAGACGTCATCAAACTGATCTTCCTGCTTCTGGTGTGTCTACAGAGAGTATGGGGGAATCCCGAAACGTTACATCTTATTTTTGTTCTGCTCTCCGTTCCACACCTTCAAGGACCCACTTCTTTTCTGTGGTACTCGAACACTTGTACTTCTTCGATGTCATTTTCGCGACGGATTTATGTACTGTGCTTATGCTTTATTGAGAAACCCGGGAATTTTTCGAAGTGTATAGGGGTGAAACGATTATCTTAATAATCGATAAAACAATTCCAGATATCGAGTATTACGTACCGGCTGAAACTTCATTACAAAATGTTTACGGGGCTGTCTCTTATGACAGTCGCATCCGTTTATGGAATGTACCGAACACATGAGGTTTCTTCGATAAATAGAAGTTCTCACATGGGTCTTGACAACACGATCGAATTACAGAGGTTCAAATAGTGAGACTCGACTGCGTGTAACTGAAGAGGCCTATTTTCGGTCCCCACAAACAACTGTAATGCAACTAAGCATATTATAGCGACACGAACGTCAGCCGGGTAAATAAGTCGTACGCTAAGTGGACATCCAGCGGGCGCTGGTAAACACTTCCTGTTGTACCATGCCACTGCTGCCTCGGTGTAAACACAGAGGACAGAAGGAAGTGCTCTACGTCCACTAGCTGGACTACAGAGCAGGAAACAGCCGGCGTCCTCGGTGGTCTAGTGGTAAGGGGTCTGGAACGTTCCAGCGCCTCGGCTGGGGCTATTCGTCCCAGCCGGGCCGGGGTTCAATCCCCGGCCGGCGCTGGAATTTTCAGATTTCCGAACACTAGCCTGCCTGACATGTGGAACATGCCGGGTACCCCCGTGGAGTCCGTGCTTCGGATCCTGCGTGGAGCTCACTCCCACACTACAAACTAAACCTGATTATGCTGCTGCAAACATCTTAATTCACACACTTTCTTCATCAGACCTCATCTACATATATTTTGAGGTACTTAATGTATCTCATGGTATCATTAATATTTCTAATGAAATAAAAACCTTGCAAAAAAAAAAAAAAAAAAAAAAGATTTTGTTTTACATCATGTGCTGAATACTGCTGAGTTAAATACCCAAACATCTGCCATTTTCTTGTAGTTAACAGTCAATATTCATATATTACATACTGTATTTCACACATTCTCAGTGCTGAAACAGCAGTAATTATTTCAAAGTCATAAGAAAATTCAAAGTATTGTATCAATGGCAACACAAAAGCCAACAATGTGTTCTTTTTAGTATCATGATTGACTATGTGATAAATAAATTTTGTATAAGAATTCGTTTCGTAACAGTTGACAATACCTTTTAAGAATACATTGTTTCCACTAATTGCATTTTCAAAAACGAACCCAGCCCTTCTTTTTTTCTCAAATTAATCTAGTGTCAAAATGCGATGTTTGATATGACACAGGTCACTAATGAGATAAACTCTTTTTTATGAAAAACTATATTTCTCGTGGTTTTATGTGAGCTGAATGCTGAATCAAACCGATAACACGTATCATTAATAAGAGGAATTTCTTGGCGAATTTACTAACACGTCCACATATTTCATATATTTCGATTAATAGTTATATGACAACTTCTCTGCCTCTACTTTTTGTAAAAGCATCTTGTGGATCAGAAAAAAAATTATATTGCTACCTCTACAGGTTAAGTCTAGTTGAATAAAAGAGATTGTAAAGACCATAGCCGAAGATGCAGAATGTTACCTTCTCTGCAAGGCGTTTGCCATCAGTAAAGAGTGACACTGTAAAACAATAAAAAGGGATAACAAATGTCTATTACTGCTGTACTATTATATCACTAATGTAGCATTGCAAGAAACTTACTTGCAGTTCCCCTTGCTGTTCAAAATTCTTTAACCCAGAATACTGTGCGATTATTTTGGTACCATTTAATGTAACAGTAGCCCAGACACCTCACTGCGCAGGGGAAATTGAACCTACATTTGGTATTTATGTTAATGAGAGAGAGACTGTCTGCTAGTGTGGCTGTTTCTTTTGCTATTAAATTCCGAGCCACAGATCCATTTTAGTGATTAAAAGTGTGGACAAAACTTTTAGTAATATTAAATTACAAAGAGGGAATGATGAATGTAACATGCTGCGTCCATCAATGTCACTGGAGATGTAGTTTGCATTATATGTTACAAGAAAATAATTATTTTGTAACGTGTGAAATACACAAAAATACGGTAACAGACAAACAGAGCAGTGATGCCATAGTTTGTTTTGTAATAATAGTGTAAAGGGAGGAATAAACAGCAAATAGACATTTAAGTAACTCAATTTTCGCGGCCAATTTGCGGTTCATCACTTCGCTGCTAGGTGTCGCTACTAGTCCCTCACACACTCAGTTGCCTATAGTGCAGGGCTTCGCTACCAGAGGGCTCTATCAGCACCGGCGAGGACTCACTCTGTCGGCGTTTGCTGCTTCATTCCTCAACATCTATGTAGCTGACGTGACCGCTAAATCTTCAAACCAAACAAAAATATAACACCAATACCAAATACGGCAAATAATGATAAGTGTGAATACTACCGAACCATCACTTTCATATGTCCCAGCTGAGAATATTGATCCAAAATATTTACAGTGCAATAGAACACAATAGAGAAGACGAGCTAGAGGAAAATCAATTTCGACAGAATACACTAGCCGCTAGAGATCGGTTGAAGAAATTCAACTCATGTTTATAACATATTTTATACGTAGAAAATAACTTTTTACAGTTTTAACCACTATATACAGTTTGAATTTAAGATGCAACCAGGGATAAAATAGAGTGAGCGGCATGTTATCTAGAACTCGGCCAGAAATCAGAAAGCAGTTGTATGACTTAAAAGGAAGCTGGTACTTGATAGCTGACGAGGAGGAGGTGAGAGAGAGAGAGAGAGAGAGAGAGAGAGAGAGAGAGAGAGAGAGTTCTAGCCAATTCTCCCATGTTATTCACTCTGCATATAGAATGTTTCACATGTCATGCTGCACACTTTTCGAGTCTGTAGAGGGGACCTAGCTGATGAAGTTTTACATAGGAATCGATGTCTGGAAACAGAGTATGTATGTTACAGGCGCTGGAGTCCGTAAAATATGTGTATACACGGAGATCCAATGAAGATGTTACCAATTTTCTATGATGAGGGAGATGGATAAATGCATCAATTTGAGGTTATGTCCCTATAAGGGAAAATTAGGGTGGAGGGTCACGTCGTATGGCGTGTGCATTTGGAGTGATGTGGGACCCCTGATACGTCTAGATACAACTCTGACAGGTGACACGTGCGTAAGCATCCTGTCTGATCACCTGCATACATTCATGTCCATTGTGCATTCCGACGGAAGTGGGTAATTCCGGCACGACAATGCGACACCCCACACAAACACAATTGCTACAGAGTGGCTGCATTAGCACTCTTCCGAGGTTAAACACTTCCGCTGGCCACCAAACTCTCCAAATATCCTGTACATTTCCAGTAAATTGTATAGCATTATCGAGCATATCTGGGATGCCTTGCAACATGTTGATCAGAGGAGATCTCTACTCCCTCGTACTCGTACGGATTTATGGGCAGGTTTGCAGGATTCATGATGTCAGTTCCCTCCTGCGCTACTTCAGCCATGCCACGGCGTGTTGAGGCACTTCTGCGTGCTCGCGGCGGCCATAAACGATATATCTTTAGGTCTTCAGTGTAACAAATTACTTGTCAAAGTGACAGCGTTACCAACATGTTTTCAAATGGTAGTAGCACACGGTACATTTCCGGAGACGGGTTACAATTTAAAATACGAGTATTACGTACTCAGTTCCCTGTACAAGTTCTAGCAGTTACTGATGGGAATTTCAGAACATCCTGTACGTTTCCAGAAAATTTTATAGCCGTTATCGTGTTATAATTGATATCTGCGAATGAATTTCATAATTCTTGACAGATCGTCAGCCTCGACTGCAGACGTCCGCAGCGTTTACCCAGGGGGCCTCTTGGCTACGGCAGCTCTGACGCCCACGAGAATAACCGGAGGTAGAGAGCGCAGCACGGCTAGTTTGAAGGAAATTTTCAACTAGTGTTGGCAGAGGTGTCTCTTTTAGAGATACGACGACTCGCCGCACGTAAGCTTTAAGCGTAAAGCCAAGTGTACAGACACCTGTACATGCCAGGCAATACATTGCTTAGTAAGATTGGCATGTCTCTCACCAATTTTGAACGTTTGGAGCACTAGGGGCAGGTTCTTTAAAGCAGGTCGCGATTTTGACGATGTAACGAACCAACTGAACTGAATTTAGTACGATATCCGTCAGAAGGGCATCCACGAACTTTATCAGTCAATGTCAAGCCGAATAACTGCCCGCGTAAAGGCCAGAGGTGGACCAACACGTTATCGACTTATCAATATGTGAAGCTGTTTCTCTTGAATTAATCATCCAGTTTTTCTGCAACTGTAATCATTCATTTGCCCCTACACGTACATCATGTGTATCGCTTTCCATCGCACTGGGGTAATTCCTCCGGGATACGTTTATTTTCCTTAGTGTGTAAATATATTTGGAGCATGTCATTCAAAAACGTATGAAACGAAATAGAGGGGAGCGGGTTGTCGTTAGGAGAAGAGAATGTATTAGACTCGCGGATCATGTGATGTTATTGGCAGAGGGCGAAAGAAGTATGACTGAAATGTTAAAAGAGTTAAACAAGACACGTGAGTAAATTGGAATGAGAAACAATAAGAAAAAGGCAAAATGTCCGGTGATAAGTGCAAGAAAAGTAAGAACAACTATAAGGTTAGGCAGAAGATACAGAACAATTTAGTGTTTTTAGATAACTGCAACGCGATATTATGGACGACATTGGAAGTAATAAGGAGGTGAAAACACGTATAGCAATTGCCAACGAGACGTTTCATAACAGGAGGCTTTTATGTGGGTGCGTTGAAAGGGGATAAAATAGGCAGGCACAGTGATAAATGAGGTGTTGAGAAGAGTGGGAGACCAGAGAGATATTTTAAAGGTAGCTGGATGAGGAAACACAATTGGCATGGGTACTGAATGACAAGAGATTGTTTATTGATGGATGGTATGGAGGGAATAGTGAATGGAATAAGAAGAAGAAGAAGATGAAGCACAACATACCAGGTGGTGGACAGTGTAAGGACAGAAAATAGTTGTGAGAAAACAAATGGGTAACAAATGATGGGACTGCATGGAGAGCTACATGTGAAGACCTGCCCTAGGGCAGAACACTCGTGGTGGTGGAGGTGGTGGTGGTGAAGAGGAGACTTATTTAGGACATTTGGCAAGACGCCCATTTTCTTGTAATCCAAATTAAACAAAAAATAGGCAGTTTATCATCTGTACTCTACAGACGACCGTAAAGTGCATGCCAGATGGAACTTGCCATTATACCAGTTATTAGAACTTATTCCCACTCCACTGACTATGGAGGGTGCGAATTGTGACTGCTTAAAAGCCTCTATGCGTGCTGTGCTTAGTCTCTTCTGGTCTTCACGCTTCCTACATCTACGATAGGTAGGCGGTTTCAGTATATTCCTACATTCATCATGTGACGTCGGTTTTAGATACTTTCAAAGTAGGTCTCCGGGTGGTAGTTTGCTCTTGCATTTCATAGTCTCCGTCTGTCATCAACTGTCTGTTAGTTCAGTTCTTTGAACACCTATGTGACATTCTCTTATGGCTCAAACAAACCTGTGAGCAATTTTGCTGCCCTTCTCTGTATAAGTTCAATATCTCCTGTTCGTCCTATCTGGTACGGGTCGATGAATCTGATCAATGTTCCAGGATGGGTCGCACGATTATTTTGTAATCAGTCTCCTCTGTAGACTGATTGAGATTCCCCAGTATTGTACCAATGAACCGCACGTGCTTTACCTACAAATGTGCTTATGTGATCGTTCCATTTCATATCCCTACAAGTTTACACACTCAAGTATCTACATGAGCTAACGAATTCCAGCTGCAGCGAACTGTAGCTGTACTCATCGGATTCTACGTAGTCTCATTTTGTGAAATGTTGATTTTGTTGATACTGTCACAGTCGAATATTTGACTATGCTAACAGAGCCTCAACCTCACTTTTGCTTGCACAGCTTCCTCGAATGTGTTCTGTAAGTATTGGAGACAGATGAAAATCGGATGGGACCCAGTTGGGACAGTGTGGAGGGTCAATCGACGGTAGTGAACGAACGGCATCGCAGTGCTGCAGACGTTGCAGCGCTCGGCTGCAGTTTGGCGTTGTAATGCTGAAGAAGAGGGTGTTCCACGTGCGGACCCACTCTTTAAATTCGTGCTTTCAGTTTTCTGAGCTCTTTCTCACGCGCCAACATAGTTACATCACACACTGCTATGTTACACGGTACAAATCGGATCCCTCTACCAGCAGAGGGCTGCAGTTATGTAGAATAAAGATGTAGAATGCTACTAACGTTTTTAACTGGAAAGCTTAAGAGTTTTCAAATAAAACATTTGGAGTCACTACTTCTCAGCACGCCCTCACGTTATATGCACAAAACCAAGAAACTGTTTCCAACCAAATTATGCTATCCTTTTAATTGAACATCTTTATAACGTACATCAGTAGTAAACCTTATGGTGATGGTAAAATTTCGTACATATATTTACACTGAAATGCGAAAATCTGTGGCCAACACACAATTAAAATGGCAGTAGCCAGGTGGATATTAACTGCAATACCACCCACATTGCCATGGTAAGTCTAATAATTGGTTTTCCAACACATGTCGCCTTGTAACAGTCGCTCATGGCGCTACATTAAAGAGCCAGTACCCGGCATCACTCTAACCGAAATAAAGACGGAAATTCCGTGTGCCACATTTGAGGATGAGTCTGAAAAAGTTACAAAACTAATTAAAAATATTTCAAAAAGTGATTTGTTGCAGTTTTCCGTATTTATATTCAATACACTAGTTGAGAGCATGTGTGTCCCTCCCTGTCAGAATTTACAGAGCTGCCAACTACATCTCACACCGGGAATATTATTAGGCTTAGTTAGCATCGCAGCCTACGGAAGAGAGCGCAAATCGAACAAGCATTCGCAGTCATTCCCTCTATTGACTACCACTCGCCTATATTCAACATTTAAGGATTCCTCCGGAAATATTCCAAGTAGCTTTTCTCGGGATATTTTACGTTTGTTTCCAAGCGGCTGCCAGTTCACTTTCATCAGAAACTCTGTGACACTCTCCAACGGGTCAAACAAACCTGTGACCATTCGTGCTGCCTTCTCTGTTTACATTCAGTCTCGACTGGCAGTCGTATCTGATTAGGATCCAAGGATCTCGAGCAATAATGGAGGATGGGTCGCACGAGTATTTGTAAACAATTTCTTTTGTGCACAGATTTTATTTTCCTAGAATTCTACCAATGAATTGCAGCCTGCCACCGTCTTTCCCTAAGACTGCGACTATGTGACGGTTCCATTTCAACTCTCTAGAAATTTTTACACCCAGGTATTCGTGTGGGTTGAGCGATTGAGAATTTGCCTCGCTGACACTATACTCGTAGGATAAGGTAATTTCGTTTTGTGAACCGAACAATTTTACATTTAGGGAACATTTAAACCAAGTTGCTACTCTTTGCACAATACTGAAATCTTATCAGAGCGTGGCTTCTTTCAGACAGCACTTCATTACAGACAAGTGCATAATTTGCGAAAAGTGTGAAGTTTCAAATAGACCGCGTAACCACCACCCCCTTCTCCCCTCCAATTTGCTATCTGAAAACTGGAAGTCCCATATGTAAACCACCTTCAGAAGTTCATTTACTTTCCGTATCAGTTAATGTGTTAAAAACTTGACCTGAAGAATCATAGCCCTTTGCAGTTGAAGGCGCTCTGTTTTAAGAGAAGCTAGTTTTTCGAAAACATCTCAATGTTTATGACCAGAACTAGGACTTGTACAATGCTATAATTTTCAGGTACATTCTGCGATGAATGTGGATACTGTCTCACAAATGTGTTGCGAATAGAGTGAGTAGTAAAGAAGTAATAAATTCAAAATTCATGACTGATGCTGACGCCTTACTGCATGAGGAACGAAAATGTAGGAGCGATAAAAGTCTTTCTCCCTTTCATCATTCTGTCAGGGATGTCAGAGGGAAAAAAAGGTTCACAAAGTTTCAAAATTAAGTGTGAAGTTTGTTGTAAGTCGCCAGGTGCTGCCATTCACAAATGCTCGGTGAATATAATCTGTATAATTTTCGCGCCATGACATTATGCTGTCTTAGACGTGTACACAGTTTCTGACTTTTAAAGCCCGTCTTATTGCGTTAAACCTATGCCTTTAAAAGGAGGACAGGAGGACAGGAGGAGGATTGTATTTAATGTGCCATCGATGTCGAGGTCATTGGAGACGGAGCAGGAGCTGGCACTGCGTCAAGAATGGGTAGAAGTAGTCCGCCGTGCCCTTTCAAAAGAACCATCCCGGCATTTACTTGGAGTGATTTAGGAAAATTGCGGAAAACATAAATCAGGGTGGCCAGACGCGGATTTAAACCTTCGTCCTCCCCAGTGGGAGACTCGTTCTGGATCATGGGATTCCGGGTTCGATTCCCGGCCGCGTTGGGGACTTCCTCCGCCCGGGGACTACGTGTGTGTGTTGTCCCTATCATTTCGTCATCATTCGTGGAGGTGGAGAGATTGGACTGTGTAAAAATTAGGGCTTTGAACAGGCGCTGATAACCGCGCAGTTGAGCGCCCAACAAACCAATCATAATCATTATCATAATCATCATACAGTGTACTAACCACTGCGCCAGCTCGCTCGGTATACATTTAAATGAGTAGATTATGTTAGCATTTTTAGAATTTACATTGACTTCATTCTTCATAAATGAAAGCATGAACTACGAGCAGACAAAGCAATTGGGATAACGAATGAGAAATACCTGATTGTGTTTCTGTTTGTAGGTGACATGATTCAAGTGAATGAAATGACCTCCAAAGATCTGTATACCACCTGAACGAAATATGCACAGAATGCTACTTTAATATTTCTAGTACTAAAACGTAAATAAGTGCAATTCGAGGAAAATATTCAGTCAGTTTAAAACTAGTTTTGGATAATCGTGCTTTAGAACAGGTCTCTTAACCTTTTATTTAGGCTTCGCCGTTCGATTTTTACTCTGATACTGAAAACAAATTGTACAAATTCTAGCTGTCTGTGGCACCGTAGTCCGAATATTGGGCAATAAAGTACCGAAAAAAACAGAATCTCCCGAAATTCTATAAAGTGTTTGCGGTTCTCGTGTGATTTTATGAAAGATAAAGCATGGTTGGAACAAAAAAAATCGGACGGCAGAGATGAGGTTCCTAAGAAACACGAAGGGCTGCAGACCAAGGCACGATTAGAAATGAAGATAACACAACGAAATTAAATATTTTCAACAGAAACTAAAAAATTCAAAAATATCGTGAAGACTGGTGAGAATGTTGAGTCCCGGACTTCCGCAAAAGATCCACAACTACAAGCAGAGTGGCAAAAAATTTATTGAAAAGCCTCGGAGTGGAAATAATTTCGTTTGAGGGACTGTCCCGCGCGGCGACTAATGAAGTACTTACACATTATACAATTCTTAAGTTGCACACCAAAATAAGTAAGGTTTTAACCTGGTTTATGTTCACTGATTTATAAAAAAACATTTTTGCTTTCTAAAGTGGGCTTTGATCTTTCTCAAAACTGTCTCCATGTCAGATTTCAACGACATCTGTTACGCGGTCTAGTCACGAAAACGAAATAGACTGTGTTCCAAAGAAGAAAAACAACTGAGAGAAAGAACCGGCGTCACTTTGTGCAGGTCGCTCCCATCATTTTGGAAGATAATGTTGGGACACGCTTGGTACAAGACGCATCTGATTTGATCGGTAATTGGGGGTGGGAAGCGCCGCACCACGCACCACGCACCACTCACCACACTCCCCAGACGTACGCCCTGGTGAGCTCAGCTTGATTCCTAACGTGAAGGACGAACTTTGTGGTATTCGGTTCAGAGCTGTTATGGAGATTCGCCGGGCAATAGACTGCTCCACTCGAACTACCTACACAACTGGCGTACCCAGGGGTATCCTGCTCTTTCGACGTAACTGGCGATGGGTTATATTAGGAGAGCTATTCAAAAAACATCCGAGCTTTTTTAATTGTAGAAATCAACAATGGTATCAGAGCGTGTCTGCGCTCTATGGTTGCAGGCATACGTAGCACACACACCCGATTTTTTTTTTCACTACTTCGGAAACACCCAGTCGCTGGCTAGCCTTTGACAAGTGAACGCGTATAAGTGATACCTGTCGGATTTAGTGTTGTGGGCAAAATGACATTATTGCATCAAACTTTGTTTTAAGTTTGGCTATTCTCAAGTTGAAACAATCGACATGTGTCTGTGGACGAAACAATGGGTACGACACAGCTATAGGAGTAATACAACCGGTTCAAAGGTGGCCGCTAATCAGTGAAGAGAAAAGCGCATTAAGGTACGCCCTCAATATCTGCATATCAGGTGGTTATTGACCCCGCAAGGTCCCTGGAGAAGCAGAATAGACGAATCACAATCAGAGGAGTTGCAGACGAGGTTGAAATTAGTACTGGATCCATTTATTCCATTTTAAAGTAACATTTGGACCTCAGGAGGGTCTCAGAAAATCTTGAGCTCGAGTTGCTGTCAACTGAGCAGGAGCAACTCTGATCGCAGATCCGATAGGACCTGCTGGATACTGGGAACACTGATCTAAATTTTCTTAACACAACGAACACTCGTGATTAGTGCTCGGTTAATGGGCAGGGCCCAGAAACAAATTTTCAAACATAACAATGGAAGCATCCATCATCCCATAAACCCGAAACAGCGAAGCAGGTCCACAGAAATGAGAAAATCATGCTGACTGTGTTTATTTGAAGCGTATGGTGTCGTCCATGACGCATACGTACCAGATGGTACTAATGTCTATACACAGTTGTGGTTTGTTAGCCTCGATATTCCCCTGACCTAGCACTGAGTGACATCTGGCTTTTCTCCAAACTGAAAGAGACTCTGAAGGGGATCAGATTTCAGAACAGGGAAGACATTATGCAGATTTCACGGAGCAGTTGCGCACAATATCAAAAGACTTTCCAGAGGTGCTTCCAGCAGTGGCAACAGCAGTACGGGAGTTGTGTCGAGGCTGAAGGAGACTACTTTGAAAGTGATTGGTACCAAACAATTTTATCTCAATGAAGATGATTTTATAAATAAAAGTCGGATTCTCTTTCAACAACCGTCGTACAGTGGTGGTGACGGCTTTTGGGAGCGAACCTTTGAATCATGTATCTATTTTGTACAAGTTATAAATAAATACTTAGAAAACATCCCAAAACTTAAATGTTATTAATGTAGTGTAATGAAATGACGCTAATACACTTGTCTAGATAATATATTCGAGATAAGCCATAAATGTGAAATGCTGTTACACTAGTAGCCGTAGTAACAACCAGAATGTTGAACGCAAGCATCAGAAAGTTAATGCATTGTGTTGTGCATGTGACGGATGTCAGTTTGTAGTATGTAGTTCCTAGTGTATGGTACTTGGGCGTCAACAGAGGGACGGTTAATGCTGTTTGCGGATAATACTGAGTTGTCTGATGATATCCCATACGTGCTCGATTGGAAACAGATCTGGTGATCGAGCAGGCCAAGGCGACATGTCGACACCGGTATGTGGGCGAGCTTTATCCTCGTAGAGAACAACCCCTGCAATGCCCAACAGCACAAGAGGTCGAGTCACCAAACTAACGTACACATTAGTAGAGTGCGTGGGATATAACCACGAGAGTGCTCCTGCTGTCATATCAAATCGTACCCGGCACGGTAACTCCAGGTGTAGGTCCGGTTTACCTAGCATGCAGACTGGTCGGTTGCAAACCTCACCTGACCTCCCCCTAACACACACACACACGGCCGTCACTGGCACTGAGGCAGAACCAGGTTTCACCAGAGACACAAGAGGCCCCCACCCTGTCATCCAATGAGCTCTCATTTGGCCTCTCCGAAGTCACAATGGTGGTGGTGCGCGGTCAGTGGAATGCACGTTACCCAGGAGTTTGGCTCGGGGCTGTCACTGAAGTAACCGATTTGTAACAGTTTGTTGTGTCACTGTGGTGCCAGCAGCTGCCGCAGGTGCAGTATGTTGCTCCACAGTTCTACGCTGAGAACGATGGTCTTCCCTCTCGGTAGCGCCACATCGCTATTCGGAGCCCGGTCTTCTTCCGACTGTACATTCTCGTGACCACTGCTGCCAGAAATCATGTACAGTGGCTACATTTCTGCCAACTCTCTGCAGTGATGCAGAAGAAACATCCTCCTTCTCGTAGCTCCATTACACGACCTCGTTGAAACTTTGTATGTTGTTTAAAACCGGTTTCAGTGGAATCTGGAAACGAGTCGACTTGTCCTTCCATTATAATTCGACCATGACAGACGAAGAGACTCAAAGAGCGTCTCCCGAAATTTCCAGGCTCCAGTGGCGCGACCCTGGAGCAGGCGTGGATCGCAGCGACAAGCCCTTGTCGCCCATTCACCCCAGTCCCAACTTCCGAAACAACAGCACTCTTCCGATCACGACCAAACAGAAAGTGCAGAGCATCTCCCAGAAGTAGCTCCGTGACGTAAACACGACAATAGCCATGGTGGTGTCCTGAACATATCAGTCGCTGTGCAGGCAGGAGCGAGACCAGTTCAAGCACATGGAGAGGCTCACGCTGCCCCACAAAGGGCTGACCGTCACTGCCTGTGAATCGGCCCTGGCGCCTGTGGGGGCACTACACCGTCGAGTCGCCGCCCTTTTGTTTCAGCTTTATTTACAGGAACAATATAAATACCATACCAATTTACATCGGCTGGTTTTAAAAATTATGACTGGTAAATGGCATCCTCCGTTGTAGAGACATTGAAGAAACCTTTCCCAGATGTTCTCCATGGTCCTTCAGTGGAATGACACCCACTTCCTGGATGAGTGCCTCTTTAACTTCTCGCAGGTTTGAGGAACAATATTTGTACACTTCACCCTTTAAGTGTTCCCAAAGAACAAAAATTACGAGGCGATAAATCGGGTGGCTTTGGGGGCCAGATATCTCCTCGCGAAGACGGAACAAGTCCAGGAAACAACTCTGTAAATCATCGACGACGCACCGAAGTGTCACAAGATGACTGTGAAGTGGTCGTTGCTGAAGGTCCTGACGGTTTTTTGCTGTGAGGAAGAGGTAATTTTGTTTGTTTGCAGTACCCGATAATTGGAAGCAAACCTCAAGAGAAGAAATCGAAACAGTGCCAAAGGCGATCATCTCAAGAATTCCCAGTCTCTAAATTCTAGGGTAACCATCATCATGGGAGTGCTAAACACTTTGTGGACTGCCCAACGGACACACACACACACACACACACACACACACACACACACACACACACATTTTCTAGAGTCATTAACAGTCCGAGGTGGGCCAGCATGCAGAAACTGATGTTTCACAGTTTGACTCCAAAATCGAATAGCTTTTCTATCAGGAACAGAACCACGTCGGCCAAATTCGAATCGAATATGAAACTCTCGCTGAATAATAATCACGAAAGGACCATTACTAATATACACTATCCGATCAAAAGTATCCGGACACACCGAAAAATATATGCTTTTCGTATTAGGTCTATTGTTGTGTCACCTGTTACCAAATATTCCGTATCAGTGACCTCAGTAGTGATTAGACATTGTGAGAGAGCAGAATTGGGGCTCCTCGGAATTCAAGCACTTCGAATGTGGTCAGGTGACTGGGTGTCACTTGTGTCATACGTCTGTACTCGATATTTCCACACTCCTAAACATCCCTAGGTGTGATAGTGAAGTGGAAACATGAATGGACCATCACACACGAAATCCAAACTGCATCAGGATCCACTGCTAGTATTACGGCAGTTAGGAAGAAGGTGAGAAAACTTGAATTTCACAGTCTGGCAGTTGCTCATTAGCCACACATCACGCCAGTAAGGCCAAACGACGGCTCGCTTGATGCAAGAAGCGCAAACATTGAACAGTGGAAAACGTTATCTGGAGTGACGGATCACGGTACAGAATGTGGCGATCCGATGGCAGGGTGTGTGTATGGCGAATGCCTGGTGAACGTCATCTGCCAGAGAATGTAGTGCCAATACAGCTGTGGTGTTATGGTGTGCTCGTGTTTTTCATGGAAGGGGCTTGACCCTTGTTGTTTTGAATGGCACTATCACAGCACAGACCTACATTTATGTTTTAAGCACATTCATGCTTTCACTGTTGAAGAGCAATTCGGGGATGGCGATTGCATCTTTCAACACGATCGAGCACCTGTTCACAATGCATGGCCTGTGGCCGAGTGGTTACACGACACTAACATCCCTGGAAAGGACTGGCCTGCACAGAGTCCTGGCCTGAATCCTTGGGATGCTTTGGAACGCGAACTTCGTGCCAAGCCTCACCGATCAACATCGATACCTCTCTTCAGTGCAGCACTCAGTGAAGAGTGGGCTGCCACTACCCAAGAAACTTCCCAGCACCTGATAGAACATATGCCTGCGAGAGTAGAAGCTGTCATCAAGGCTAGGGGTAGGCCAACACCATACTGGAGTCCAGCATTATTGATGGAGGGCGCCACGAACTTCTAGGTCATTTTCAGCCAGGATACTTTTGACCGCACAGTGTACAACTAACGTACTGTCTTCACCTAGTCAAACCACTGCACCTCCTAAAAATGGCAGGCATACCAGCATCGATCGATACCCCCTCAACAATACTATCCCCACTATAGCTCACAGGGCGTCCCCATCAAGTACGGGAGGTCCTTTTACCGGACCGTGTACGTTAATAACCTTGCAGACAGTATCAATACTATCCTCAAACACTGTTGAACACAACTAAAGGGTAACATTTTCGAAGCCCCATAATTGTTTCCCACTGCAGAGTGGAATTTAAAAGTTTGGCACAAAGGTGCCTGCAACCTTCCTGTGTAATAGTTCTGAAACATGGCGCTCTGCGACTTCACACTCGGCGTCAGCGACGCTTCAAACTGCAAGGGTCAACACATGCCAGAGAAAGGCCAGAGCTCAAAAGGTTTGTTGGGTGTGGGATTGAAGGGACCAGACTGCTAAGGTCATCGGTCCCTTGTTCCACGATAAAATCACACGAAATAAAAACTGTCAGTCGTTAAAAAACGGAGTAGTGAGACAAGGGACGACACAATACAAGAAAGACAGACAAAGACCAGACAAACGGAACTAAAATCACACCGAGTGTGAAGGTGGTTGGCCGACCATGAAACTAAGGAAAAGCCAACCACCAAATGACATTAAAACCCACAGTTTAAAACCACAGGCCAAAGGCCCAAGTCAATACAGGAAATAAAAGGACAAACACTCAAATCAGACGATAAAAACCCCCTGCCCGAATAAAACTCAACATGAGGGCCGCCTTAGCAACGTCATCACATAAAAGGGCAGAGAGGGTATCAGGCAGCGCAAACGTCTGCCTGAGTCCTGTTAAAAGCGGGCAGTCCACAAAAATGTGGACCACCGTCAGAGCTGCCCCGCAGCGAAATAGCGGTGGGTTCTCCCGGCGCAACAAATGGCCGTGCGTCAGCCACGTGTGGCCAACACGCGGCCGGCAGAGGACGACAGAGTCCTTCCGAGAGGCCCGCATGGAAGAGCGCCACACACCGGTCGTCTCCTTCACCGCCCGAAGTTTGTTGGGCGTGGCCAGGGTGCGCCACTCGTCACCCCAGGCACCAAGCACTTTCTGGCGCAAAAGCGACAGGAGATCACACTCCATAAGGCCGAGTTCCAGAGCCGGTGAACAGGGAGACACTGAGGACAGACCCCTGTGGGACCCCGTTCTCCTGGACCCGGGAGGAACTATGGGGCGCAGCAACTTGCACGCGGAAGGAACGAGACGACAGAAAATTCCGAATAAAAATCGGGAGCGGACCCCTAAGACCCCACCCATGAAGAGTAGAACTCAAAAGTTCATGTGACATTTAAAGTGGGTTAATGAAGTCACATTGGCAACAACTTTCACCATAATCCTGTCCAACATCACCGCGGTCGGGTCACGCGATAGGAAGGTCGTCACACCCCTGTTACCCACATTTAACCCCTTCTTTTGACGCCTATGTCATAGAGGACAAACCCGCGACACCCAGCGTTGGAATCACGCGGTTTTCGTATAGGTGACCGAGGAAAACATTTGAGATGCACCGCTTCTCAGAATGAACTAGCAACGATCTCAGGGAATGACGTTAAGGGTTTTCATAAAAATTAATGAGACTGATTCTCTGCTGACGCGACTTTACTTCACAGCGCCCGCTCGCCGGGGGCCCGAAGACGCGCGGCGTGCCTGTCGCGTTGAGTGGACAAGTCACAAAGTCGTCGGTTGTGGTGCAACAACAGTTTAGTGTGAAACTAGGAAAATAGGGTACGGAAACGTTGGATATGTTTCGGCAAGCCTACGGCGATGATTGCCTAAAAAAAGCCCAGCTTTCAGGTAGGTGAAGAACTTTAAATAGGGCGAGGAGAGCTGAGGACGAGGACCATTCCGGACGCCTTTCAACCAGCAAAACTGACGTATACATCGGCCGTGTGGGCGTTTTATTGAACACCGACCGTCAGATGAGTGTCAAGATGATGGGAGACCACCTCGGACTTGCAAAATAACAGTGCACGACATCATTTACCAAAGAATTGTCGCCGAATAAGATCTGCGCCAAGATGGTGCCGAAGATTCTCTGAGACATTCAAGCCAGTGTTCGATTTGTGCTTTTACCAGTGGGGGGGGGGGGGGGTTAGGGGGTTAGTATAATTATACATGTTAGTAGCTTGGACCGTAGCGTTACCATGGTTAAACAGTTATTTATAAATAGATGTTAAAGCTGAGATTCACTATTCACGCGTAAGCACTATCAGGGAAAGCTTATTTACAAAATCATCTACGTACAGGTATACGAGGGGAATTCAAAAAGTAAAGGCTCATTTGTGAAAAGCTGTATTTATCCCGATGATAGAAAACTGAAGCTCCCTGGGCTTCAATGCATTTTTCCCGACGTTTTAAGAGTTTTTTTATTTCATCAGAAAATAAGTTTATCGGTTGCACCGCACCGCAGCAATAACGTCTTCATCACTTTCAAATCTTCTTCCCTGTAGTGCTTCCGTTAAGGGTCCAAACATGTGAAAATCGCTTGGAGCTAGGTCTGGACTGTATGGTGGATGTTCCAGCACCTCGAATCTCAACTCTTTTATTGCGTCGTCTGTCCGTTTGGCAGAATGTGGGCGAGCGTTATCTTGCTGTAGGATGGCACCTCTTCACAGTTTTCCACGACGTTTCGATCTGATCGCAGTTTTCAGTTTCCTACACAACACATCACATCCACCATAAAATACAGACCTGGCTCTAAAGCCTCGTTTACGTTGGAGCGACGTCTTGTCGTTTTGTTATAAATGTTTTGAAATGCTCACTTATCACATAACACTTTTTCAAAATTAATAAGCAAACATATTAATAGCATTAATAGTAAGACTGTATTAAAAACTTTCAGTGTTCGGCTCCTCTATTTTAAATTATAAGTAAAGTTTTACTCCAGTGCGTGGAAATAAACATCCCAGGTTGGGATGCATAAACTAAAACCAGAGGAGGGGATGGTTTGATGCAGAGGGGGGGAAATCCCCCCCCCCCCATTCCCCAACCCCCACCCCTGCAAATCGCACACTGATTCAAGCACGTATGGACGCAAGAACATCTGCAGAGCCTTTAAGCTGATCCAGAATTTTTAGATAAATCACTGGAGACGGCACGAGGGTGTTTCAGTAAGACCTGGAGACAAAGCGCAATAGTGCCGAATTGCACACTGCAGCATCCCCAAGTATAATAAACGCTCGCATGAGCAAATCGAAGGTTAAAGCCATGCTGACGGGGTTCGGTGTCAGGTTTATGGTTCATCATGAGTGTGTGCCCCAAGGCCAAACTATCAACTGTGCTTTTATTGCGAAGTCCCCAAGAGACTGAAAGCCAGGGTCCACTGCGTCAGGTCAGTCATCGCCAATGAACGGCAGCTGCATGATGACAATGCATCAGACCCTGTAAAGGGCGTCACTGGAAGCACGCCTTCTCTTGCAACATCACATTTCGTGGTCAAAAATAACAGGGCACTGACCGACAAAACGACGTCCTCGTCAATCTTTGATACCGGTGACACGCGTGATCGACCCCTTTCTTTGGGGTGTGCCTTAGCACACTTTCTTTGCTACACAGGGTGTTACAGTTACGTACCTGTCTGAACCATTCGACAGAATCTGAACATGATCTGAAGTGGCAAGGGACAATTATGCTTTTTCAGCCATGTTGTATCCCGCCATCATCTGGTATTATCACGGAAGGGCTACACATGCGTGAATAAAATGGCAAGGTTCCCTCTAAGGACCCCCAGTTCGGCAACATCCTCGGTGTCTTCTGCGCACCTTTCCTGGACACCTTAAAGATGTACCTGTCTACAGGGACACTGGTTTCTAGGCACGAGAGTGGATGGAATCCCTTTCGACATCCATTAGGCCTGTATTACACTATCATATTTCTTTGACAAAGAAATATGATGAAATATTCGTCAAATTTTCTTGACAAGGCTCCTCGACATGGCTCTTTGACGTGTCGCTAGAAAGGGGTGTTACATTGTCGTCATATTTTTTGTCACAGTTCAAGATGGTGGGCCACAATAACCGATTACTATGAGCTGCAGTTGCTTGTACCGCAGTTGCATTGTGTATGCATTTAGAAGAGAAGCGGTGGAAAAAAAGAAGGTTGGGTCAAGCCATGGGTTGTATGTCGAGACGATAAAAGCATTCAGCAAAATTTGTTGAGAGAACTGCAAGTAGTGACGTCAGATCTTATATGAATTACTTACGGATGGAAGAGAGTGAATTTCAGTACTTTCTCAGTGTAGTGGCTCCTAATGATAGAGAGCGGAACACTCACTTGGGAGTTCTATATGTGGATAAGAAAGGTTCACCGTAACACTGTGATATCTTACTACAAGAGAGAGCTACTCTAACTTGCTATACAGCCCTCTAAATACCATAGTGCACATTAACCAGAAGAAGTACAGAAACGTGTGAAGTGATTTATAATGCACTGAACGAGGGATATCTGAAGATAAATATATGTTTAGTTCACTATATAGGTAATTAGGAACTATTTTTTTTTTTGAATAATTTAATTAATAGAATTAGTAGAATTAGTTTTCCAACAAAAACAAAATGAATTAAAAGTACGAAACAGATGAACACTTTTTATCTTGTGGCATCCACAGATTAAATGTAGACGAACTAGAAAAGAGAGCAGAAAATATTTTTTTTTTATTTTAAAGTGTGTCGTCCTGTATGCCAGCTTGCTTTTAGCTGGCTTGGTGTAGAGGTGGATGGCTGTAGTTGTGATTGTGGAAACACACACACACACACACACACACACACAAAACCTTGCAGCCATGTTTACAAACACGCTTCAGATATCAAATAGCTGTAGTGATAACAGCGCTTCAAGTCGTTACATTTCCCACTGCAGGGAACAGAAGACGAACGACTTTTATGATCAAATCTACTGCGAAGCCTTAGATCTGATCATATTTCTTTGACAAAAGGCGAGAGTGGGCAAAGTTCCTTATTAAACTTTAAACTTTTTTATGTAAATATTTGATGAATCATCTCTGACAAAAAAGTATGGTAGTGTAATACCGGCCTTAGACTCCGCATGTGGCCAGCAGGAGCTAGTTCTGCGATGTAGTGCTACTCAGCTGAGATGTGCCAAAACGGTTGTCTGTCACGCCTGTGTCTATGAATCAGTGAATGGCTGTCTCTGTACAGGGAAATTTTTTAAGCGCCCAACAAAGGTGAGCAAGTAACACTGAGGATGGTGCTTAACTGGAGATCCACCCTGTGTACCAAAGCAAGAACTGCAGTCTCGCTACACGGCAATGGCGTCAGGTGACGATCAATAACGTTGTAGGCCTACGATTTCCTTAGAGAAGGGCTGAACCGTCGGGGGCGTGATGGGGCGTTGGGGTCCAGGGGGTGGGGGGGGGGGGGGGGAAGGTGGTTTCAGCGGTATGAATGGTTGTCAAGAAAGTCGTTCGGTTTCACACTTCCTGTGAACTCTCGTTTTCGACAGCGAAATGTGTGGAAATCAACGCCCCAAGACAATCAGTGTTTTCTTGACGCCCTTTATGCCACCCCTGAGGCCTTTCCGTGTTGATTCTGGGCGGCGATGTGCCAGTCATAACAAAACTACGTGACTCAGCGGTGAGCCTCGCGGCTCTGACTTGCATGACACGGACGTCAAAAGAATGGGTGAAATGTGGACAAAGCAGGCTGTGGCAACCTTCCCATCTTGTGACACCTCCGCTGTGGCGTTGACAAGAACTATGGTGAAAATTGGTGCCATGTGACGTCACTAACCCACCTTACTCCTGAGCTGTGCAGCATTTTGTTCGTTGAACCGTCGCCGCGTCCGAAGCTAACCGGTAAAATTTCAAATCTATACGTCGCAATTGAAGACAGTTACGGGATTTCGAAAAAGGGACTCTTTTAATGTGTTGCGCATTGTATAAATAAAAAAGCTGTGGATACGTTTTCAGTCGGATAGTTATAAGATTTCAAAGTGGGGCAAAATTTTTTATTGCATACGTTCAGAAATGTAAAACGACGTACTTCACAAAGAAAGAAAAAAAGAGGCTACCCTTTGACTATGTTTTCAGAGACACACGACGGGAAACAGTCAATTCACACAAACAACTGGTGTAACAATTTGTAAAGATTTGAAATGTAATGATCGCATAGCCTTCATCGATGGTAGAAAAGAAAAAAAGGTGGCAGACTTAGGTAGATTGTAGGATAAATCCAATCAATCCTCAAAGGAGATCATTTACAAATCTCTTGGACCTCTCGTCCAACAATATTACTCAAGTGTGTTAGGCGAAATAGGACTGTCATGTAATGTACAGGTTGTCTGAGCAGCACGGGAATGTTACCGAAGTGACGAAAAGCCAGAGATTACTGAAATTGGTCACCAACTACCCTACCCCACAAAAGTAATTTTTGAGTACATCCCTCGTGCAGGATGTCAGCGGCCATGTTGAAATATTTTGAAATTGAATTAAGAGCTATCTTGACCGCAATAAAAGATTTACTGACAATGGTAACCTGTTTCGGTGAGAAAGTGACCATCTGCACACCATGTTACATTACGACGGCAGGTGACGTTCGTGGATCCACGATACCTCCTCCATTCACTGCCCAGAACATTGACGTTATAGACTACGCGAGGGAGAGTGGCGTTTCGTTGCTGTGTTTCCCACCACATTGCTCTCACAGACTTCAGCTGCTTGATGTTTGTTTTATGACGCCTTTAAGTCTGCATTATAGTGATGAGCTTCGAAGATGGCTACGAAGCCACGCAGGTAAAGTCGTAACTATTTTTAAAATTTCAACGCTTGTTGGTTTAGCTTTCATCTAAAGTGCAACAATGAAAACCGCTATTAAAGACTTCGAAGCTACAGGAATATGGCCCACGGACCCATCCATATTCACCGATGCAGATTTCCTCCCGGCAGACACAACTGACATCGGACCAAATAGGCCGTCAGCTAAAGAGGTTATTATATCTGAACAATTGGAATTGGCTTCACCTAGCACACCAGCTAAAACAGACGCCAACGGGCTGGAAAATCAAGCGGAAGAGCTTTCAGCGGATTGTAACAATGAACTTCCGCCTAAGAATGACAAAGTTATTGGACCTATTTATTCTAATCTTGGGTGCTCTTGGATGACAACTGACAACACCTCCTCATTTCATATTTCACTAGAAATTCTGATGCCCTTGCCAAAAGTTAACGAAAGCAAGAAAAGAGCGAAATGGAAGAGGGGGAAAACCGATGTTTTAAATGATTCGCCTTACAAAAAAAGAGTTAGAAGCCATTATTAACGAAAACTAGAAAAGAATTTTTCCAGAGAAGATAGAACAAAGAAAAAACTATTTGCGAAACAGAATGAAATTAAGAACTCAAAAAAGAAAGACAGGGCCTGAAGATAAATGGAAAAAAGGGCAGAGAATACAATACTAAGGAGAGTGATTATGAGGAAAATTCTGACTGTGAATGTTTATATTGTGGTGGGTTTTATTCAAAATCAGTTGAAGGTTGGGTGGCTTGTTCCACGTGCAACAAATAGACACACGATTCTTGTGCAGGAATAGATAGCGAAGATGATGAGTCTCTCCTCGTGTGTGAATTTTGTAAACAGCCTTAAGAAAAGGATACAATACATGAAAACTGTAGTTTGACATTAAGCTAAATCAATACCGAGAAAGTCAATATTTTCTGCGTTTCCGATAATTTTATACGTTTTTATAATCACGGAGCAGAATGGAGCAAATGACATACCTTTCTGTTTTGGAATGAAAAAAATACTGTTCTTTTATTTTACGGCAATCTTCTTGTAGTTTTGTGATTAATACAACATAATGTGTTCATATAAAAATTGGTAACTCTATAATTTAATACTTTTGTACTTTTAATCAAACCTATGACAGTTGCAGTGAAAGAAACTATGAACTCAAATGACTGCATGTACACCATTAAGTGCAATACAACTTCATATTCCATTTTCTGTAACTTTTGTAACTTAATGTACATTTCCTCCCAAACCATTTATCCCAGAACCATGTAATTCTCACGGTCAGTTGTCTTACTCGACATGCATAAAGTAATATTTTTTAATGCTTCCTACTAAATTATAAAAAACCCCATGGTCTTTTTATTTTTGAAATTTGCCCACAAAACATCTTACTAAACTTTTCCAAAATTACACTATTAATATATTATGCATGAAAAAATGTCATTGTTGGAAAATAGTGGAAATCCATGTAAGAAATGTTTCGTGTTCTACGGTTAATATAACACAGCTTGAGACACGGGACATGGAAATAGGTCAATTTGACATGAAGCAGATAGAAGATACCTTTTTGCCATGAAATTTGTCTTTAACCACAAATGAATATTTTCAAATCAACAGCTCATTTCATGAAGTCATTACTAGAAACATGAATAATCCTCACAATAATTTGGAAGTTAATTGCTTTGGTGCAAGAAAGTCTCCATCATTCAGGAAAACGAATTTTAAATAACGGGCCAGCAGCCATAAAACGCTTTACTACTGACAAATTTCAGTTTAAGAGGAGCCTATAGGATTTATTGCTAGCCATCTCCTCCGATTCCATTAATGAACTGAATTTCTTAGTAGAACTAGCGTGTGCGCGGTTGAGAGTGAATGAGAGAGGCGGGTGGAGGTCAAATAAAGCGAGTACATTCAAAAGTATGTCTAAATTTTCAATACACTTTCCACGTCCATGATCACTTCACTTGCGATCTGTGGAAGGTAAATTAGCATATTAGTTTACCATTGGGGGTCTCCTCATTATAGATCAATTGTAACGGAAAGTACTTATAATCCAATCTAACCCTCTTGTCTGTCCCACTTCTATTGAAGGTTACACTTCAGACAAATACCTTCATATTGTTGTTGTTGTCTTCAGTCCAGAGACTGGTTTGATGCAGCTCTCCATGCTACTGTATAATGTGGAAGCTTCATCTCCCAGTACCTATTACAACCAACATCCTTCTGGATCTGTTTAGTGTATTCATCTCTTGGTCTCCCTCTACGATTTTTACCCTCCACGATGCCCCCCCCCCCCCTATACTGTATTGGTGATCCCTTGATCCCTCAGAACATGCCCTACCAACAGATCCCTTCATCTAGTCAAGTTGTGCCACAAATTTCTCTTCTCCTCAATTCCATTCAATACCTCCTCATTAGTTATGTGATCTACCAATCTCATCTTCAGCATTCTTCTGTAGCACCACGTTCAACTACTCTTCCCAGTGCTTTGCTGTCTCTGACAGAATTACCATGTCATCGGCGAACCTCAAAGTTTTAATTTCTTCTCCATGGATTTTAACTCCCACTCCGAATTGGTGTTTTGTTTCCTTTACTGCTTGCTCAATAAACAGGATGAATAACATCGGGGATGGACTACAACCCTGTCTCACTCGTTTCCCAACCACTGCTTCCCTTTCATGCCCCTCGACTCTTATAACTGCCATCTGCTTTCTGTACAAATTGTAAATAGCCTTTCGCTCCCTGTATTTTACCCCTGCCACCTTCAGAATTTGAAAGAGTATTCCAGTTAACATTGTCAAAAGCTTTCTCTAAGTCTACAAATGTTAGAAACGTAGGTTTGAACTTCCTTAATTTATCTTCTACGATAAGTCGTAGGGTCAGTATTGCTCCACGAGTTCCAGTATTTCTATTGAATCCAAACTGGTTTTCCCCGAGGTCGGCTTCTACCAGTCTTTCAAATCGTCTGTAAAGAATTCGTGTTAGTATTTTGCAGCAGTGGCTTATTAAACTGGTAATTTTCGTATCTGTCAACACCTACTTTCTTTGAGATTGGAATTATTATATTCTTCTTGACGTCTGACGGTATTTCGCCTGTCTCATACACCTTGCTCACCAGATGGTAGAGTTTTGTTAGAGCTGACTTTCCCAAGGCTGTCAGTAGTTATCATGGAATGTTGTCTACTCCCGAGGCCTTGTTTCGACTCAGGTCTTTCAGTGCTCTGTCAAACTCTCCACGCAGTATTGTATCTCCCATTTCAACTTCACCTACATCCTCTTCCATTTCCGTAATATTGTCAAGTACATCGCCCTTGTACAGACATATATACTCCTTCGACCTTTTTGATTTCCTTTCTTTGCTTAGAACTGGCTTTCCATCTGAGCTCTTGATATTCATACAAGTGGTACTCTTTCCTCCAAATGTCTGTTTAGTTTTTCTGTAGCTAGTATCTATCTTACAACTAGTGATATGCGCCTCTACATCCTTACATTTGTCCTATAGCCATCCCTGCCTAGCCATTTTGCACTTCCTGTCGATCTCATTTTTGACTCGTTTGTATTCCTCTTTGCCTGCTTCATTTACTGCATTTGTATATTTTCTCCTTTCATCAATTAAATTCAATATATATTCTGTTACCCAAGGATTTCTACTAGCCCACGTATTTTTACCTACTTTATACTCTGCTGCTTTCACTATTTCATGCTTCAAAGCTACCCATTCTTCTACTTCTGTATTTCTTTCCCCCATTCCTGTCAATCGCTCCCTAATGCTCTCCCCGAAACTCAATACAACCTCTCGTTCTGTCAGTTTATCCACGTCCCATCTACTTAAATTACCACCTTTCTGCAGTTTCTTCAGTTTTAATCTACAGTTCATAACAAATAGATTGTGTTCAGAGTCCACATCTCCACCTGGAAATGTCTTACAATTTAAAACCTGGTTCCTAAACGTCAGTCCTACCGTTATATCGTCTATCTATATCTCCAGGCTTCTTCCATGTATACAACCACCTTTTATGATTCTTGAACCAATTGTTAGCTATGATTAAGTTATGCCCTGTGCTAAATTCTACCAGACGGCGTTCTCTCATTTCTTAACCCCATTCCATATTCACCTACTACATTTCCTTCTCTTCCTTTTCCGACTACCGAACTCCAGTCACCCATGACTATTAAATTGTCTCCCTTCACTATCTGAATAATTTCTTTAATCTCATCACACATTTCATCAATATCTTCGTCATCTGCGGAGCTAGTTGGCATATAAACTTGTACTACTGTGGTAGGCGTGGGCTTCGTGTCTTTATTGACCACAATAATGCGTTCACTGTGCTGTTTGTAGTAGCTTACCCACATTCCTATATTTTTATTCATCATTAGACCTACTCGTGCATTATCTTAATATTATCCTTCCTAAAACGAAAAACTATATCCGACGTTAATAATGACGCAGGTGGACAGACTAACATGAAATTACTAACCTTCGAGATAGTCACGAATATAACGGACAAGCTAATCGGCCCTTCACGGGAAAAGGTTTTTTGCCGCAAAACGCGGAAAACTGAAATCTGGCAAATGAGTAAAAAATATATATTCACTGACAAAAATTAGTGTACGTAAACAACTTACACCACAATAGTCTGGGATTTCTCTATTAGATAATAGTTGTTGTGATTGTATTTTGCAGCTTTAACTTTTAATTAAAAACGAGATTTTAAAAGGACAGAAAGAACGTTTCGGACAACGCTACAGATCGTTCTGTTAGCACAGTCTTTACTTCGTAATCACTTTCGTTGACTTCGGCGACTGTCAACCAAAATTTCATACCCAACCGAGACAATGCACTATATCACACTCGAACGATGTAATTTTATATGGATAAGGATCTACATGACCTGTCTATGTCTAACATAAAAAATCTCCGAACCACGCTCCTAAAATACATCGCCATCTTCACTTGAACTTCAACTGTTACTATTTCAGAATTAAAAACCGAATTCAAAGAAAATTTGGCTACCAGTCACAAAACTAGGAAAATGAAAATAATAAAAGTGAGAACGTGAAACAGGTTAGCAAAAACCATAAACAGGAGATTCTACAGAAAATAAAAGTGAGAAAGGGAATTATTAATATTGTCGTACGAAAGGGATGAAACCACATATCCAATAATTGGTGGAAGAGTTAGTGTGTTTCAAGATTAAATCCAAACAAGAATTAAATAAAAATATATCAAAGCTATATTATGAAAAATTGCTAAATATGGAGACAAATTGTGTCCTTTAGTATTAAATGACTTTGTGTCCCTAGTACGGATGAAATAGTATCTGCAGGATCAGAAGAAACTTTTTATATGAGTTTCGTATTTCATCCAAATCTGCAGTCTATAAAAAAAAATCACTATAGGGAAATTACCTATGAAGAAGTTCTTGGTAAAAAAACACAGGACACAAATACGTATTTTGAGACAATGAAAATACATTCGAAGGATCTGTTTGGGAATTACGAGTGATCATACTATGAGATTAAGTTTAGATTTTCAACAAAAAAAAATGGCACCCATAATTATGATTTGACCAACGGCCTGCGAGTCTGAAGTACGCAGACTGCGTGCAGTGTGGCCCTAAGATGTTACCTGAAATCAAAAATGGATAACATCAGTTGATACTATACTAAAGTTATGGGAGCTTATACTTCTCTGAATTTAAAAATGGATAACATCCGTCGATATTACATAAAATTTATGGGATCTCCTAACTAACCATAATGAAACAACCTTAAATTTAACGATACGGTGGTAATTCGAACTTTGGGGGTTTGTTTCACTCCTTATGTCTTAACAAAAATTGGTTAATATTAACAAATGTGATATATTATAGGTATAAGCTCCTAAGAAAAGTGTGGCGATACCCGTAAAAGTTCGGGCAACCAGTGCGCATTCGCACAGTCGAAGGTCAGTGGCTGGGTAGCCTTTAACTGTATATATGAAGATAGTAACTGTTGTGGAAAGAACAGATACCGCTGATGACCGTGCAGCTTCTCTAGAATAAATGATAATTAATTGAAACCCTCAGCTGCCGACAAGTGTTGGTTCAAATGGCTCTGAGCACTATGGGACTTAACGTCTAAAGTCATCAGTCGCCTAGAAGTTAGAACTAATTAAATATAACTAACCTAAACACATCCATGCCCGAGGCAGGATTCCAACCTGCGACCGTAGCGGTCGCTCGGTTCCAGACTGTAGCGCCTAGAACCGCAAGTCAAAGTCATCATCAATGGTATCTGTTCTTTCGAGAACAGTTACTATCTTCATATACCTTCACAATTCCAATCTCGTATAGCAAGCGGAAAGAACGAACACCTATATCTTTCCGCACGAGCTCTGATTTCCCTTATTTTCTCGAGTTGATCGTTTCTCCGTATGTAGGTCGGTGTCAACAAAATATTTTCGCATTCGGAGGAGAAAGTTGGTGATTGGAATTTCGTCGCAACGAAAAACGCCTTTGTTTTAATGATGTCCATCCCGTATCATTTCAGTGACACATTTTCTCCCATATTTCGCAATATAACGTGCTGCCCTTCTTTGAACTTTATCGATGTACTCCGACAGTCCAATGTGGTAAGGATCCCACACCGCGCAGCAGTATTCTAAAAGCGGACGGACAAAGGTAGTGTAGCCCTTCTACCTGAACAGAGCGTTTCCGACTCAAGTGTGCCCCATGGCAGCCGTCTGTCTATTGCAAGCTCCTATGGAACGAAACTGCTGAGATCATCAGTCCCTATGCTTACACACTACTTTCAGTAACTTATGCTAAGGCCAACACCCATCCCCGAGGGAGGACTCGAACCTCCGACGGGGGGAGCTGCGCGACCCGTGACAAGGAGTTTGAGACAACGCGGCTACCTAGCGGCTCGTGGCAGCCGTGACACTGCTTCGAACAATGGGGTGTAGAAACTTTTGTAACGCACAGATTAAAAAAAGACTTCCCGCTCCAGCAGTCTAGACAAGTACACCTTAAAAAAAAATGCAATTACAAAGAAATTGAGTTTTCGAACGTTTTGAATGAGAACCTGCCCTTAAGGAACACCGTTGATCAAATGTCACAGGGATTATGTACTCAGGTTTCACATGTGGGTTAACAGTTTCTAATCAATATCCGGAAAGAGCAGGGCTTAAAACTTTGAAGCGTTAAATTTCAAGGGCCGTTCTCTTGTTTGCAAATAGTTTCACAGAGGAAATTTCTCCAGTTGTGTTTTGCTATAGGAAAAGGAGGATGGAGGAGGGGGGAGGAAGGGGGAGGAATCTTGCGTCTCCCACCTTGGAATCTTCATTATAGAATTTTTATTCATTACGAGATTCTCAGCCACTTGTATAAGTGATTTCCCGTGATTCTGCAAAACTTTTCCTTTTGGCAATCGTAGCAACTATAGGATTTCGTTCCTGCTGCATGACATGTCTCGGAACTTAAACTGACCAACTCATTTGCATAAAGAGCTAGCTTATAATCCGCTTCTTTACTTGCGTAGAGCGTATGGTCTGCAAAGAAGTTTTTTCTTTAATCATTTTTTTATGTCTTTTATGAACTGCAACACTTTCTAAACTTTTCACGCTAATTAACGCCATTGAAGCATGGTCTTTCACTGAATGTACTTATGACCAAAAAGCAATGCCGATACCTAGAGTCCAAGGTTTTTGTTAATCAAGCCGTTTGTATTCTTGTTGTGATATCTCTGTAGAATCTTTCATTCCCTAACGCATATTTCTTTATATCTGATTGATAAGTGAAATACCGGGTTTCATAGATGCAGATTTAAAATATTTTAATATAACGCAATAAATATTTCGTTTAAATTTTTCATCCCTTTAGAATCGAAGTTGCAAAACCAGTGAAACACGTATTTTTTAAATTTTCTCACAGAGGTGCCAAATACGAATTTTCAGATATATTTATTAATGCTTTCATAATGAAACATTTTCAGAAACATCTCACAACCTTTAGGGATTGAATTTTCAAAACCAGTTAAACACCTATTCGTCTATTTAGAACTGAGGAGCCAAATTGAAGTCTTCATCGATTTAGTTCTAAAAATGCTTTCATAGTGAAATATTTCATACAACTTTTCATCTCCTATTTCACTCTATTAGTGAGTTAAATTTCCAAAAGCAATGAAACACTTTTTTTTTAGATCCAACCGAAAAGTCAAATACAAATTTTTAAAGATGCAGCTTTAAAAATGCTTCAGCAGATCTTTAATAATGATTTATTTTCAAAAAACCTTCACTAATTATTTTATCTCCCTAATGGAAGAATTTCGGAAAATGCTAAAAACCTGTTTTTTTTTCTTTCTGATTGAGAAACCAAATGCCAATTTTCGTAGTTTTGTAGTTCTAGCTTCAATAGGGACATAGGGACACATTTTCAAAAACCTTTTCAACCCATATTTCACCCCCTTAGGAGTGGAATTTCGAACAATCTCTTCTTAAATTATGTTACAGCGTAAGATTTACACCTTCATCAAATTTCAAGTTTATATACTTTGCAGGTTGGGGCTGAAAGGTGATGAGTCAGTGAATACGTGTGCCCCTATTGCACCTCCTTGGAGGTTGTAGTTCCAAAACCTGTGGAACACGTATTTTTCAATAACACAATTTTCATAGACTTAGCTTTAATAATTCTTTCACACTGAATTACTTTCATAAAACATTTCATCCTATATTCCACCCCCTTACTGGTTGAATGTATCAAAAACAGAGAGACATGTATTTTTTTTTTTTTTTACTTCAACCGAGTTCCCAAATTCAGGTTTCTATATATTTAGCTTTAAAAATGCTTTCACAATTAAATATTTCATGAAACATTTCATCCTCTATGAAATGGGTTATGGTAGTGACACACCAAAATCACAATAGTAATCCGTTGTAGTTGCTACTTATTACAATCAAAAGCATTATAAAATCACAATCACAATAATACAGGAGACTCCCTTACAAGGCCAGATCAGTTAGTCTTAGAATGATTACAACGAGAACATGACCATATGACAATACCCCTAAAAAGAGGTTGCTTCAATATTTCGTGTGAATTAGCGATAGACGCGAGCAGACCAAGGATTCAAATCAATACGAGAGATCCACGAGACAGGGAATGACATAGAAATATAACCAACTTTGCAATGCAATTGAACTTCGGAAGCTATAGTTATCCTTCGGAAAGATGGAATCACGCAAAAGTGACGACATAACCCAAGATGTAAAGGAGAGGACATGGCCTTAAATATCTCTCTGCCCCCGTGGTGCTCTGCTCCCAGTATGCTCGCGTCGACCGCTGTCCATTATCTCTAACACAACACACATTAACGGCAGACAGTATTGTGAGACATAAACTACACAACTTTATCTGGAGAACAGGTGAGCAATATAACTGAATTGAAACAGATTAGCTTCCGTGAGTTACTTGGCCAGTGCCAGCCCTTAATCTTTGATTAATAAGTTAGATAAACGTCATGCCGTAAAGTTAATATGACAAGATTTATCTCCGGGTTCGGCACATTAGGGCAGTGACACTGAAGTGGCCGACGCTGTTAGCCGTATGTTCGCGGGAGAGTCTGGGGAAGGCAAGGGCCACGTGGAGCCGGATATTTGGGTGAATTTCCTTCTCTCCGAGACACCCGGTTTCTTCTGCGACTTAGCTGACAAACAGGCTGAGGACCCTAGGTGGGTATCGATTCGGCAGCAGTTGGCGGATGGCGAGGTCGTTACTGGCTATTGCCTTCGTGGGGGCCTCTTGTGTAAAGGGGGAGACAACCATGGTGAAGTGAAGGTCTGTATTCCACATAAACTAGTTAGCATGGCACTCATGATTCGGCGGTCAGGCGTCATTTGGGGTTCTACAAGACCTTGAACCGAGTTCGGGAACACATGTTTTGGCCCAACCTATATCGCGATGGTAGGCGATTTGTTGGTAACTGTGTCCAGTGTAAGCGCCGTAAGCCCGATGAGGGTCCGCGCAGAGAACTACTACAGTCGCTTAAGGAGCAGTGTCCTCTGGGCCACGACTCAAAGATCAAAACGGCTATCGATGGAAACTGGCGCCAGAAACGCACCAGCTCACTCTATTTCATCCCCTTAGGGGTTGAACTTCCAAAAACACTGAAACACGTATTTTCTTTTTTGTACCCTTGAAGTCAAATACGAATTTTCGTAGATGTAGCCTTAAAAATACTTTAATAGTTCTTCCACAGTTATTTATCCCAAAATAAAAAGTTCACCCACTATTTCACCACATAGAGGTTAAATTTCCAATAATACTGAAACACATATTTCTTTATTTCTGACCTAGAAACCAGATACAAATTTTCGTATGTCTAGCTTCAAAATTACCTTAATAGCTACATGTTTCATAAATCCTTTCATTTCCCGTTTCTCCCCCTCAGAGGTGGAATTTCGAAATATGCAGTATAAGCAATATACTATCAACACCCTTTCCAAATCTCAAGGTTTCTTTTACTTGGCGGCCTGGACTGGGTGAATTTCATAGTAATAGGCCTCCACACACACACACACACACACACACACACACACACACACACACACACACACACACACCACCCTACACCACCCCTACCAATGCCCCAACCACCTCCTGGGGAAATTTCTGCGGACGCCATTGTTCCACTGCACTCATATTTTGCCGACGACCTAAATATAGCAGCGTGGGAGGGATAGTGTCGTGCAACAGACAGTATACTCAGTAGACCACGAACTGTTCCTTGTGAAATCAGCGACATAGGATCCGAGACTGAAACAGAAGGTGCTGAAGGTGAAGCACTCTATACTCGTGTCTACCACGGCTTCATATAGTATCGATTTACCATGAACGGAATTTTCCGAAAAGTGAGCAAATAATTTTAAAGTAAACTCAGTACCGATGCAGAGGACATACAACGAAAAAAATTTCTAACAAATTTCAGAAATAATGAAACATTCCACTTAAGTCGCGCAGCAGAAAACGCAATGGACATCCTTGCACTTAAGACGGGAGGCCCTACGTGTCTACGCAGGCTTACGACAGATCGCAAAATTCGCCAGTAGGCGTATGCCAACCTTGTGTACTGCGATCTGTTGTTGATGCCAAGCATCAAGGTCTCAGTAGTACGGCCATGCACTAGAGAGTAGTTGCTTTGTAAGCACTCCGTATTCAGGCCACGACTGGCCTACTGGGACGGGACCATCCGACCGCCGTGTCATCATCCGTGGAGGATGCGAACAGGAGGGGCGTGGGGACAGCACACTGCTCTCCCGGTCGTTATGATGGTATTCTTGGCCGAAGCCGCTACTGTTCGGTCGAGTAGCTCCTCAATTGGCATCACGAGGCTGAGTGCACCCCGAAAAATGACAATAGCGCATGGTGGCCTGGATGGGCACCCATCCAAGTGCCGACCACGCCCGACAACGCCCTTAACTTCGGTGATATCACGGGAACCGATGTAACCACCGCGTCAAGGCCGTAGACGCAGATAGTTTAGAGTAGTTGCTTACGTTTTATAATTATCTAGTTTAAGAGGAAAATGCAGAAAGACCATAGTCACCGAAGCTACAACTAAACTGAATTTCTAGTTAGTTATCAAGTGGTCTTGTGTGCGAGCCTGAATTTTTAATCCTTTGCGGTGGGAACGATTCAAATCCGTCGTGTTCTTCTTATGAGGTATGCTATTTATTTTGCACACAATGATCGTTTGTAGTCCTGTTGAGTTACTACCTTGATAAATTTTTGGATGGCGCACGTATCATAACTGAGATCTGCGCTTGCGCGTAATGGCTGAAGGTGAATTAGCGTAACGAGTAGTAGCCAATACTATAGTGACATATTTGTAAATTTTTTGAGGTGAATTACGTTAGTCGTAAACACATCTACTTACGACTGCATGTTTGTAAATAATTTCAGGTGAATGGAGAAATATATAGTAGTGAATACTGCAGTAACATGTTTGTAATTAACAGCAGCTGAATTACGCAAGTTGTGTAATACTAACCGTTTACGACTACATCTTGGTAACTAATTTCAGATGAATTACGTTTGTTGTGTAATATTATTCGTATACCAGTAAAGTATGTGGGTCAATTACGTTAGTCGTGGAATACTACCCGTATAAGACTATGTTACCTTGATGTCCCGGAATTTGCTTCAATTTTGGAATCCACGAAAGAACTGGAAATTTTCCTTTACACAACTTTCCATATAATTTTTATTACAGTGATTAAGTCTTGTCTGTCACTCGACTTTTCCGACCGCGAAATAAATTCTATCGCTCAGGTGCTTATTACCTCTTCGCGTTTCCATTTGCCGATTTCGCTCATAAACACTCACATGTCTCGGAGTTGCTATGGCCAATGATGTAACGACACACTTTTCTATGGCGACACTGCAGTTTAGAGATAGAAAAACCGATTGATATCAGTATTTTAGTTCTGAATAACCGGTGTCTTTCGGTATTTGTTTGCTCTCGGTTATAACAAGTACCTTTTCATGTTTTCCTGATAACCACGTAAAAAACATGTATATCAGTTAGCCACAGCATTCGTAGTGAAATTTTTATTTTTTAAAAATAAACCTTTTTAAAAAAAACCTTTAATTTTTATTCCTACGATTTCCATAGCTTTGAAATACTACGTTATTACAGAAAAATGGGAAAAGTGATCTATGCCACTTTAATAACACTGCTGACAGAAACGAGCAACAAATGGAATGGTCCATCATTGCCGAGACAATATTGTGCCTGTTATACAAGCAGTGCGCGAGACTTGACGCAGTTTCTCGCTGATGTCGAACGTCAGTTGTAATACAGAATGGCACCATCTGGAAGTCTGGAAGTATTTTACGATAAGCGGTACGAATGAAGCATTATGGTCGATTTGGTCGACTTGCGACATCAAACAAGGAAAAAAGTTAAAATTTAACAAGTCATTCATAGTTGGGGATAACAATAGAAAGTGCCTGATCTGCTACCTGTGTCTGCGAAGTATGCCGTTATCTGCTTGTAGCCCTTGAAAACAGAGAAATTAAAACGAAATAGAGAGTTCTCCAACCGCAGTTTTCACCCTTTATCGCTGGACTATACGTAATGCCCACATAGTGCTGTGATAACCGATTACAATATAATTTTTGAGCAGAGCTTCTAAAAACTAAAATCAATAGCAGAATACTGGCAGTTTTCTGTAGTATAGGAGCACTCGCCATATTTCGAGAGAAGCAGCGAACAGCGGACAAAGTTTCATTTGACTATTTAATTTAACGAAATTAGAATTATATTAATACCGTTAGCTCATCACGGGCGTTGATAAATATCAACGTGGAGAGGTGAAAAGTGTGCCACGACCGGGACTCGAACCCGGGATCTCCTGCTAAAGTGACAGAAGCTCTATCTACATGAGCCACCGAGGACACAGTGGATACTTCGACTGCAGGAACTATCTCGCGCACGCCTCCCGCGAGACTCACATTCTCACCTTGTATGTCCACACACTACATTCGTAGTGTCCCACCCCAACACACTCATTACTCGTGGAACACATGTCCGAAAGAACAGACACCATATCCATATAAGTATATGGCTCTGGCAATATCGGCCATGACCTCCTCCTTCTGTGTAGATGCACACGTATTCCCCGAACTGTTACGGGACTTGGTAATAATATGTTTCACGAGTATTGAGTGTGTATGGGTGGGACACTACGAATGTTGTGTGTGGAATACAAGGTGAGAATGTGAGTCTCGCGGGAGGAGTGCGCGAGATATTCCCTGCAGTCGCACTATCCTCTGTGCCCTCGGTAGCTCAGATGGACAGAGCGTCTGCCATGTAAGCAGGAGATCCCGGGCTCGAGTCCCAGACGTGTACACATTGTCACCTGTCCCCGTTGATATATATCGACGCTCGTGAGCAGCTGACGGTATTAATATAATTCTAATTTCCTTCTGGACGGCTACAGGTCATCATAAAAGTATTTAATTTAACGTTTTTATTCCATTTATCAAGAAACTGAAAAAGTCAAAATTTGTTAATCTTTGTTTGATTTCTACGTTTACTAGAGGAAATAATGTAAATAAAAGACTGAAAATCGGTAATTACAAGAACTGGTATTGTGACGGGCTTTAACAATTAGGTTAAAGTGAGGTTGGAGAAACTGATAAGAGCAGAAAACCAGTTGTTTCAGCGATAACCGCCATTCCCACTGGAATTCTGAATTGTAAGATTGATGCGCAAGGACATCTAGAACAGTTACTGTAGCTGTGCTGTTCTTAAAATGAATGGGCCAGCCATAGGGCCCACATGGGGGAGGGGGCGGGGGAGGAGGGAAGTGGAAGGGAGGGGGGAGGAGGTGGGTAGGGGAGGAGAGGAAAGGCAAAGGGGCACTTTCATCCATCGCCCCCAACCCTCCCTGGAATATGGAGTAGAGAGTTTTTATTCGTCACAGTATACTCATATTCTTCCAGATAAGAATTCTCCACAATACTGCTAAACCTTAGCTTTGGCCAGTTGTAGAGCTTATAGAGTTAGAGTCTTGTAGCTTGATGCATCTCGTAACTGACCAGCTGATTTGTACACAAAGTGCTAGTTTCAGAATTATGCACTCCAACCCCGACGCGCCTCCCACGTCCCCTCCACTCCTCCCGGCCCATCCCACTGGAAATATTTCTGCAGACTCCCGTCTGCCACAGAACATATATTTTGATAACATCCTGGTTTTAATAGCATCGAAGGAACAGCATTGTACAGTAAAGAGTAGACCTAGCACAGAGGAAACGCATCACTCAGGAGATGGTGAAGTACTCTGAAGCTAGCCAGATGGAAACAGAACCTCCGGGTACTGTATCTGACCCAAATTCTAATCCTACACTAATCTCTTGTATCTACCTACCACGCCCTCAAAGAGCCAACGATTTACTATTGTCAGAAGTTCCGAAAAATGAGTAAGGAATTGACCCACACTTTTTTCCCGTTGTTTATTATTTCGATTCCCCCAGAAAGGAAGGGGACTTGCAGCCACAGGTTACACAAATTCGATCGATGGTTTAAAATACATAAAAAGAGATGACAATAAGAGGCGATTTTTAAAAACACATTGGTGCACGGTATCTACGATTTTTACAGAAAAAAATGAATGACAAAATAAAGGTTTTTAAAAAACACACTGGTGGACAATATTGGGGATTTTTATCTTTATAGATGACTAGCGAAAAAACTTGGCGTTGCCCAGGCATTTATTTATAGCTGTGCATCCACGTCTGTACTATATAGCGTCTGGCCTTGTCCTGAGTTTTTATAACATATTCCTGAAACATGTACCGTAAAATGATATAAATTTTGTAGGTACATTCAGCGTCATATGCGGATACTGTCTGCGAAATGTATTGCGAATATAGTAAGAAAGAAGTAAGAAATTTAAATGTCATGAATGCTGTGACGCCTACACACTAGGGTCCAACTAATGAACACGTGACGCTTGGCACCATCATTATGGCTACCGTCACCTGTGGTCGAAACTGGACCAGCTGTGTCGTTGTAGTGAAAATATAAATATGCATAACATGGTAAACGACCATTCTTTCGAGCCATTGGCGCTAATCTACGATCAAAAATATCATGTAAAAGTGGTAGGGGCAACGGCGTTGCTGCAGTGGATACACTGGTTCCCGTCAGATCACTGAAGTTTAGCACTGTCGGGCGTGGCTGGCACTTGGATTGATGGCCATCTGGGCTGCCGTGCGCTGTTGCCATTTTTCGTAGTGCACTCAGCCTCGTGATGGCAATTGAGGAACTACTCGACCGAATAGTAGCGGCTCCGGTCAAAGAAAACTATCATAACGAGTGGGAGAGCCAGCTCCTCCTCACCCTCACTGAGGATGACATGGCGGTCGGATGGTCGTGATTGACCACTTTTGGCCTGAAGACGGAGTGCTTTATTAAAGTAGTACAACCTACATAAAACTGACAGTCTAGGCTCAGGGACTGTCCATGGTAAATGCTGCATTGGACCTGCTAATACTATTAAAATGTTTGAGGTCTCTTTGATTGACCATTCATCTGAAGTGAGTCCTTATTGGAGTGTAGTGAAAAATAAATTTTACGTTAATGGCGGAAAATTAACTTTACCCTAATGACATGCAAGGTCAATGCCGTCCTATCACGTAAAGTATTCTCAGATCGAAATGTTTTGCATTATAAAATCTTCAATGTAGTAGATTCATCACACCGCAACTATAATTTTCTAAATACGGTCAATGCATATTTAAATGCATCTTTCAAAACACTAACTGAATTATCAATGGCCGGAGTATTCCTATTACTTCGTCTATCCAAAATGTTTCAAATGGCTCTGAGCACTATGGGACTTAACATCTGTGGTCATCAGTCCCTTAGAACTTAGAACTACTTAAACCTAACTAACTTAAGGACATCACACACATCCATGCCCGAGGCAGGATTCGAACCTGCGACCGTAGCAGTCACGCGGTTCCGGACTGAGCGCCTTAACCGCGAGACCACTGCGGCCGGCTCGTCTACCAAAAACCGCGTCTCTCTAGCTCTTCGTGTTTCGGCCCGAAGCGTTACTGTGGCTTTTTTTTCTCGAGGCATAGCGTAAGTATAGTTCCTCTCTCATCAGAAAATTTGTAGCTATTCAAAATGAAGGAATCAGAAAGTAGGAATGTACTTCAAATTTTATGGTAACGGAGACAAATCAATACAAAGTTAATTCAATTTACTGTTGGACAAAAGTAAATGAAAATGCGCGTGCCAATAACGTTAAGCACAACCAGTGTTACTCTCTAAGGCTTCTTCAGTACGATGTTTTGTTTTCCACTGCTGACAATAGCAACGATCTGGCAGATGTGACATTGTAGATGACCAGTATGTGTGTCTTAATGGAAATAAACCGTCTGGAACATTTACACTTGATCGTCCCTGGAATGGGATTTCATGAAATGTTATTACTTTCCTGTGTCCATTTCTATCACAACATTTGATCGTTACGACGGGGTGGGGTGGGGGGGGTGGGGGGGAAGGGGTGAAAGTTGGCAGCACTTTGAGCGGCAGAAAATTTTTTCTCATCTGTGTGTGTGTGTGTGTGTGTGTGTGTGTGGTTGCGTGCGTGCGTGTGCGCGTGTGTGTGTGTGTCTGCTTTCTTCAACCTCTCGTAATACCTATTATGAAAATGTTAAATTACATTCTAGTTGGTTCAGAAATAAATGAATTTTTACCTCACAACCTCTGTGTTCTTTTTCTCAACCCTGGTCCCGCTGTGACAGTGTACAGTTTTTACTTACGTGCTATGTCTGTGGTTTTCTTCAAGTACAGGAGGTATAATTTTAGATATGTCCGCTATATATCTCTGGAAGCACACACATGCTGCATGATAGGCGTAATTCCATGCTATCATTATATATATATGTATATATGACGATGAAGAATGCACCCTGTACTATTTTGTAAAGCATTGCAACATCTCGCAGCGCCGGACCCACGTCACTGCTATGCGTCATCGCGTATGGGACCGGCGAGAACGTGCCTCGGAGCTCTGTCACGGCAGTATAACACTCGAAAAATTCTAATTGTATACACGAAAATAGACCCAACTTTCACATGCAGGGGTGCGATAGTGACATCTCACGCTGTCTTGCTCCCTGCGGTGGCTCGCAGCGGCGGTTGCAGCGTCGGGCTTCGAGTCGCGGGATGTGTTTTTTACTAAAGGTCTTTTGTTTAAACTATATTCCATCGATTTCACCAACCTTTATGATACTCTGTACATGTGAAGAATACCGATTTCATTAATTTTCATAAATTTTTTCTATCAACGTAGTGTTGGTGTACAGTAGTTAATGGGAGGGAGTGCGTGAGTGGGTCACTTGGTGCAAAGGGCAGATTATGTGCAAAATACTACGTTAATTTGCATAATAATGTTTATGTAAAACGCAGTACAAAAGTTTAAGTGGGTGGGTGACAAAGAAGATGCGCCAGAAATGACGTTGAAGAGCATGTGAAATTTGAAAAGTGTATCAGAAATTGGTGGGAGGACATAACTGATACTTAATTTGGTATCAAATGTAGTACAACAGTTTGTGTGATGACATGGAAAACAACTTAACAGAACAATATGCTAAGTGCTGACAAATGCCCAAACATTAGGTTAAGACACTCAGAGTACAGTGCCCAACATTAGGTTGTGCAACATGTTTGCCCAACGTAACTGCTTCTTGCAAGACCTACGTGGTCCCAACAGCCAAGAATGATGAGGAAAAGAAATCCTACCCCCACAAACTGATTTTTTTAAAATAAGTAAACAATGTACCATTTTCATATATTCCATAGATTGTCTAAATTGTTTAAACAATATTCCACACAGAGCAATCGAATTCCCTCCAGATGATCGATCAACTGAGTCTTTTTCACAGCAATTCTTATGGAGAGGTGGCAGTTGGATGTCTTAGGTTAGTGGAGGTAGTCAAACTGCCCATTTTAAGCACCAAAATTCAAACTTCCAGCCAGGGGGTGTGACACTTGCGTCATCAACTGACGTAATGGCCGCCATCTTGAATGAGGTCGTGTGCTGTGCACTACATGCTAGTGGACATTAGTACATGTTAGCCCACGAACATGGGTTGGTAAGGGGATGTGGCGGTCGGTTGAGGATCTTGGTGGAGACTAACTATTTCAAGTCAAGGTGGGCGAGGCGCTAGCGAAAATCTGACAAAATTTGAATTTCCCGCCTGGGAGGGGCGGTGTGGCAGGTGGACGTGGCACTTTCCCACCATAACGGTTAATTAATTGATCAATTTAATTAAGTAGTCAACGTGAACTTTCTTCACGCCATTTTCTTAGGTTAGTAAAGGTTGCATTGTCCTGATGGAATCTGAACTTACCACCTGGGGTGCATGGCACTTTCCCACTAGAGAGATTAATTAATTGATCACCTTAATTAAGTAGTCAATTAAATCGATAACAGTGTGAGGGGGGCAATAGGTTAGGTGCAGCGACATGGAAAAGTGCTTAACAGAAAATTAATCTTAGGACCTGTCAATCAAAGGAGAACAATGGGCTATGTACGTGTCAATCAAAGGAGAACAATAGGTCTGCCCCTGAGTGCATACCTGTCCCTGATGTAGGCAACCAGCACTAACAAATGCTCCAGAAACGACCTCGTCTCTCTACTCACATCTGTGGCAAAATACCTTTCGAAGTATATAAGTTTGTTCTACAATTTGTCTTCTTTAGCTCCAGCAGCATTGTATATGACTGATAACGACATGATCGTTAGAATAGAGGCACCAAAACAGCTGCTTATAATAATAAATCTTTATTTAAGACAGACTGTTTTGGCATTTATCGCCACTGTTAAGTACGTCTAGACCGATGTCCATATTACATCGTTAGTGACCTGCCTTATAACTGGTATGGTACTGATTTAATAAGGAGCTATATAACCTAATATATTCAAAATAAAACATTAATTGCGCTGTGACAGTATTTGTTATGGCGCTTGTAAATTTGCTCTGGTTGGGTCCATTATTTTGTATGTATGTGTGGGACTAGTGGTAACTGATTTATGTTTTAGATCTTATCACGCCAATTTAATGCTATGTGTGATGTATTACCAGGAAATGTGCACAAGACTGACGTGTGAAATAAAATAAGATTGCAAGATTACAGCTCTGTAAATCCACTCAAGTAGCAAAGGATGAATTGTAATGCTGCAGATTTGTACTTGAGTTAACTAATTACTTTACTATTAGTGTAAAGTGAACTGCACATTTTAAATTAAAGCGAGAAGGAAACTGGTGTGTGTCAAATTTATGATAAATTTTGCTAAATTGGATTTATCTGAATATTGTTTTTAAGCATCAATTGCTGTCAATTAATTACTCCATACATTTTTAAGATAGCATTGGTGATTTCCTACTTTTTTTATTACAAGTAACTATCAATCTTGAGTTATAACTTTTAATTGATGTTATTATCGCTTTGTGTTCAAACTTGACACTACTGTATCACCGGTATTCTACCCTTCATATTGGATCAGTGTAAATATTATCAGTTATGAGCAAGCCTAGTAATTTCTGCCTCTTAAGAAAAGAAAAATATAAAAGTGTTTGGATTAATTTTTAGTAACAGTTGATTAAGAATTGTTTATTAATACATTTGTTTTAAAGGCTGTCTGAATAATTGTTAGCCTGGCTCCTTACCGCTTCTTCACAGCTGCTACCAATAGATTTGAATTGTACACATTTGTCATGTAGCTTTATTCTTTCAGTGCAGGAGATATAAAAATGGTCTCATGTTGTATCTAAATGGATTGCTTTAAAAAAATAGAGGAATACATATGTTTTCAGAACCTAATTTATAACCTCCCCATAAAGCTGTTCAAGACCACCTTTCGAAAATGGCCTGTTCATTTTGAACTTATATATCACTTAATTATATTTTACTTGTAATATATCGCGACAGTTATCTCTGCAGTATTTCACGCGTATCTACTACGATGAGTTTCGATTAATCGATAAAGCACTACGGGCAAATTTCTAGCACGTTCGCCCTAGCTATTTCGTATCTTTGATGACAAGTTTCTTATTCGAGGAATAGGAAGCTTAAACACGTTGCAAGCCACGGTTATGGTTTCGCTTTCGCCATTCTGTTCGGGTTTTGTATTCTGTGCTGTTCTGTCACTTCGTGGGGCCGTGTTTGAAGGAAAGACTCCCTTAATCTGGAGGTAATCTATGCCCATGTGGCAACTGTACTCTGGATTAGGAAATGCGTGAGGACATTTTCTTTACTTGAGGCGGTGGAATTCAGTTAAAGTTGTTAGGCTGCTTTCACACGAACTGGTTGCCATTACTCCACGATTAGCAATGGGCTAGTCTGCCTGCAAGTAGTAGAATGGAAACTTGTAGGCTGCTCATATTTGATTGAATGGAAACTGATTTCCAGTATCATTAATGTGACCAGTTGTCAAAAGTCTGAATAACCACCTTCTACATCTACATCTACACCTACATTTACATATGTACTCCGCTAGCCACCAACTGGTGTGTGACAGAGGGCACAATTCGCGCCAAAGTCATATTTCCCCCCTCCATCTCCCCCCCCCCCCCCCCCCCCTCCCGCTGTTCCACTGACGGATCGCGCGAGGGGAAAACGACTGTCTGAACGCCTCAGTACGAGCTCTGATTTCCATTATCTTTGAATGGTGGTGATTGCGAGATTTGAAAGTTGGTGTTAAAAATATATGCTCTACATCCTCGGCGGAGATAGGATTTCGGAATTCAGCCCCTTCTGTTTAGCGCGCCGTCAATCTGCAAGAGTGTCCCACTTCAAACTTTCTATGAGATTTGTAACGCTTTCGCGATGGTTAAATGTACCAGTCACGAATTTGTCGCTCTTCCTTGGACCTTCTCAATCTCTTGAATCAGACCCAACTGGTAAGGGTTCCACACAGACGAACAATACTGCAAGACTGGACGAACTAACGTATTGTAAGCTATTTCCTTTGTTGAAGGACTGCATCGCTTCAGGAATCTACCAATAAACCGCAATCTAGAGTTCGCCTTACCCTTTACTTGTGTAATCTGATCATTCCATTTGAGATCATTTCGAATAATCACACCCAGATACTTAATGGACGTTAGCACTTGAAAAGACTGGGCATTTATTTTCTACCCGTACATCAATGTGGATTTTCGCCTTGTTATACGCAGTGTGTTACACTTACTAATATTTAGAAATAACTGCCAGTCATTAAACCACGCATTTATTTTCTGCAAATCGCTATTGATTTGTTCACAACATTCGCGTGTTACCACTTTCCTGTAGTCCACAGCATCATCGGCAAACAGGATGCTGTCAATACCATCAACCAGATCGTTTATTAACATCGTCAAAAGCAGAGGACCTAAGACGCTGCCCTAGGGTACAGCTTAAGTTACGCTTATTTCTGTTGAAGTCACCCCGTTCAGGACGACATACTGCTTCCTGTCTGTTAGAAAACTTTCTATTCAACCGCATAATTCATCGGATAGACTGTAAGCGCGCACTTTTTGTAGCAAACGACAGTGCGGAACTGAGTCGAGAAATATGGCATCAACCTGGGAGCCGGCATCTAGAGCCTGTTGTATATCATGCAGAAAGAGGGCCAGCTGTGTCTCGCATGACCGCTATTTCCTAAAACCGTGCTGGTTTATGCAGATGAGCTTCTCAGAGTAAGAATGGTCATTATGTCTGAACACAAAATATGTTCCGTGATTCTACAAAAAATCGATGTCAGTGAAGTTGGCCGGTAATTATGTGCATCCGATTTTCTAACCTTTTTATAGATTGCTATGACCTGGGCCTTCTTCTAGTCCCGTGGAACTTCCCACTGTTCCAATGATCTCTGATAGATGAGGAATAAGAATGGTGCTATATTTGTAGCATAGTCAACATAAAATATTACGGGGATACCGTCTGGGCCAGATGCCTTCGGGGCGTCTAAGGATGTTAACAGTTTTACTATCCCAGATACACTAAACACTACATCAGCCATCCTTTCGTGTGTTCTGTAATTGAAAGGTGGAATGGTGCTGCAGTCCTCTACCGTAAACGAATTTTTGAAGGCTAGGTTTAGAATGTCGGTCTTCTGTTCATCATCATCAGTTACATTACCAGTACTGTCAGGAAGACGGGGTATTGAATTATTTGTAGCGCTCATAGATTTTATGTACGACCAAAATTTTTTGGGCTTATTTTTAGAATCTGCAGCTAAAATATTGCTTTCAAATCCGTTGAAAGAACTTCTCATTGTTCTTATGACAGCTACTTTCATTTGGCATAATTTCTGTTTGTCAGCGGGGCAGTGACTACGTTTAAAACGACTGAGCAAAATTGTCTGCTTTCTCAGTAAATTTCTAAAATGTTTATTGTATCAAGGTGGATCCTCTCCCTCCCCTATACTTTTACTAGGCACATACTTCTTTAGCACATGGTGGACAATACCTTTAAATTCAGACCAAAGATGCTCAGTATCCTTTTGTCCCACGGTGAATGCTTGGAGCTATGAAGATATTCATTAATGACACTTTTATTTGCTTTCGCAAACAAGAAAACTCACGTGGTTTCTTTTGTTTCTTTGACTTTGCTTTTTTTACATTTTTTTCAGCTTCCACTGACATAGAAGCCACAACGATATTATGGTCGCTAATACCGTCTTCGCTTTTGCAGCGTGGAACGTTTAGAGCCGTGCAGGAAGAGAGAGAGTCACAGAAGTTCTGTCAGGTACCGACAGTGTGGAGCCATGCCGCCTCCAACGTTGTGGCCAGCTATGCTACGTTTCTCTTTTGAGGATCTATAGCGCAAACAGCCCCATCGAGATGGTCCCACATATCCTGACTGGGTTCAATCCCATAGAGTTTGACTGCAGGAGGCAGATGGTAAACTCATCCTGGTGCTCTTTCAACCACCTACGTACACTGCGAGCTGTGGGACATGTTGCATTGTCCTGCTGGCAGATGCCATCGTGCTGAGGGAAAACAAACTGAATGTGGGAGGGGGAGCGATTGGCAGTACGGTCCGCAATGGTAGAGGCATACTTTTTGATCCATTGCGTGTTCTAGGATGACGTTATCTCTCAGGAAATGCAACGATAACATTCCCAGACCATAACGCTCCTTCCTTCGCTTTGGACCCTTTCATAGATTGTTTCCTTTAAGACTTTTCACGCCGATGAAGCGTAAAGCACGATTCATCTGAAAGGGCCACCTGTCGCCACTCAGAGGACGTCCAGTTTATGTACAACGTGCAAATTTCAGCCTTCGTCTCCTATGGACGGCAGTCAGCATTTTACATGAACCAGGCCCCTGGTACAGAGGCTTATAAAGAAGTAGGTTCACTGAGCGGTCGTACTGACACTGTTGGTAGCCCCCTAGTTCACATGGGTGGTCAGTTCCTCAACAGTTGCACGTCTCTCTGACATCTCTGCAGCCGTCTTTCACCCCTGTTATATAGAGCCTCGTCTGTTTTCGATGGCGCCATTTTGACATCCACGGTATACAGTAACCACGGCTACACGTAAACAGTTTTCGGACTTAGCCGTTTGGGAAATACTTCCACAATTGCCCCAAAAGCCCATGATAATGTCCTCTTGGCCGCTAGATATAACGCTTCGTTTCCACATGATGACAGCGACAGAGCTGTTTCCTTTGTCCCCCTGACACGCTTTACAGGCCCTCCGCAGCTAGTGCTGCCGGCTGCTGTATCTGAATGGCCATTGCAGGTTGACTTCGAATGTAACTGGTTGTCACACTAATGTCACTGGACAGTGTGTTTTCTTGTTGCTTAGCCGCGTAGTAATTTCAGAATTGTCAACTTTTCCTGGCCGATAGGCAAACAGGTTTTGGGTTTTTCGAAACTTGATGTTCCGATTTCTTGCGACGAGTTTGACTCTTGTAGCTTTTGCTTTGAATAGCTACGTGGGACTATACGCAACTTACTTTTGTTTAGGAACCACACTGAAAATCCAAAGAAACTGGTACAACTGCCTAATATCGTGTAGACTCCGCGCGAGCTCGCAGAAGTGCCGCAGCATTACGTGGCGTGGACTCGGCTACTGTCTGAAGTAGAGATGGAGGGGACACCTTGAATCCTGCAGGCCTGTCCATAAATCCGTAAGAGTATGAGGGGGTGGAGATCTCTTCCGAACAGCACGTTGCAAAGCATTCCAGATATTCTCAATAATGTTCATGTCTGGGGAGGTTGGTGGCTAGAGGAATTGCTTAAACACAGAAGAATGATTATGGGACCACTCTGCAGGAATTGCGGACCTGTGGGGTGTCGTATTGTTCTGCTGGATTTGCCCAAGTCCGTCGGAATTCACAATCGACATGAATGGATGCATGCAGCTGATCAAACAGGATGCGTATGTACGTGTCACCTTTTACACTTGTGTCTAGAAGTATTGGGGTCCCACATCACTGCAACTGCACACGCCCCACACAATTACAGAGCCTCCACCAGCTTGAACAGTCCCCTGCTGACATGCAGGGTCCATGGATTCATGAAGTTTCCATACCCGTACGTGTCCATCCTCTCGATACAATTTGTAACGAGACTCGTCAAATCAGGCAACACATTTCCAGTCATCAACAATCTAATGTCGGTGTTAATGGGCCCCAGCAAGGCGTAAAGCTTTGTGCCGTGCATTCATCAAGGGTTGACGAGCTTGCTTTCAACTCTGAAAGCCCTTATCCATCATGGTTCGCATTCTCACACTTGTTGATGACCCAGAATTCAGCAATCTGCGGAAAGGTTGTACTTCTGTCACGTTGAACGATTCTCTTCAGTCGTCGTTGGTCCCGTTATTGCTAGATCTGATAATCGCGGCATACTCGTGAAATTTCACTTATTTAATCGTATGGCTAGGGCTCCCCTTCAGCAAACCGTTTGGCAGGTGCCGGTCTTTCAATTTGACGCCACTTTGGTGACCTACAGTCGATGAGGATGATAGGATAACGATTAGGACAGCACGATACCCAGTCCCTGGGCGGAGAAAATTCCCCCAGCCAGCCAGGAATCGAACCCGGGCCCAGGGGATTCACAATCTGTCACGCTGACCATTCAACTACCGGGGGCGGACAACTCGTGAAAGGTTCGTACGGCAAAATCCCCACTTTATCATTACCTCAGAGATGCTGCGTCCCTTCGCTCATGTGCGGACTATAGCAACACAATCAAACTCACTTAAATCTTAATAATCTGCCATTGTAGCAGCAGTAACCGATCTAACAACTGCACCAGACACTTGTCTTACATGGCGTTGCCGACCGAGGCGCCGTATTCTGCCCATTTACGTATCTCTGTATTGGAATACGCATGGCTATACCAGTTTCTTTGGCACTTCAGTGTGTATAAACGCTTATGATTCTACTCGCTACTGGATTATTTCGATACATACAGTCTTCGCCATTACAGTGTAATATCGTGCTGCGTTCGACGGCCACCAGCTACTCGTGAAGATTGTGATGCATCTTCAAACATGTACTGAGTTGCACTCGCAGTTTTCTTTGGATGGTATCAGCTCTCAGGTGCCGTTAGGGTAGGTCGACGGTTGATGTTTCTGGCTGCAGTATGTTAGATAACATGTAGAGCGACCTGACGCACCAAGCAAGGTTGGGCAGTGGTTAGCACACTGGACTCTCATTCGGGAGGACTACGGTTCAATCCCGGGGCTGGCTATCCTGATTTTGGTTTTCCGTGGTTTCCCTAAAACGCTCCAGGCAAATGCTGGGATGGTTCTTTCGAAAGGGCACGGCCGACTTCCCTCCCCGTCTTTCCCTAATCCGATGAGACCGATGACCTCGCTGTCTGGTCTCCTTCCCCAAACAACCACCGACCTGACGCATTCTTATGATGTTACCCAGAAGATATTGAGAATTTATTCGCTCATTCAGATGATTTAACTGTTCCTTGTAAGTCAATGATTAAGGAATAAGAAGAGACGTTTAGTCCATAGTTGGATGGTAACAACAAGAAGCTATCATCTGTTCAGGGTCAGTAATTTCACCAATCAGTACTCACAGTGTAATTATCAATTCTTAGCTGTGCAAGCACATTTCTTAATTATTTTCTGGGGGTGTAAGAGCTACACTTTTTGTGTAGGTTGGAGGTTCGATGACGTAGCTATCTCAGTGTACTGGAGTAACAACTGTTTCCTGTCACAACACACAGCATTCAAGTTCAGTACACCACATCCAAATGGTAGCTAGGAACTCCCAGTGATAAACACAACAAAAAGAGGAATACAGAGAAAAATCGACAGGGAAAGAAGCACATGAAACACCACTCTCAAATTTGCACGGATGGGAGCAGTAATTTTTCCTCACTCCAATCTTTCGCGGACTACCCGAGGTCTTCTAAGCCTGCTGTTACAATAAGTACTGGACATCTTACCAGGTGGTAACGGTTGGCCATGGCAAAGGACGTGCCATCTGTCCTAATGCCATGGCGGGTGGAAGGGCTGTACTATACCGGTGGTCAGGTCGGTAATCTGCTCACGGGACTGCGCCACAGATATCACCATTTCATGCAACTAATTTTACATCGCTGACGAGGAGTAACATTGGTCTGATGCTGCATTACGAGCAACCTAAATAGCTACTGACGTCACTGCAACATGTGGGACGCCATTTTCAGTGGAGCCCCTGTTCAAACCGTGTTTCTTGGCCGTCGTAGAGTGATTGACGCCAGAAGAAGTAGAGATATTTGAAAGGATGAATGTACGCTCGGCAGCGGCAAGCGAGCTGATATGGATCCACCTGGCAAATTAAAATTGTGTACCGGAGCGGGACTCGAACCCGTGACCTTTGCCTTTCAAGGGCAAGAGATCTACTGACTGAGCTACCCAAGCACGACTCAGGATCCGTCCTCACAGATCTGCTTCCGCCAATACCTCATCTCCTACCATCCAGTCTTCACAGAAGTTCTCCTGCCTTACTTGTGGGACCAGCATCCCTGGAAGAAGACGAAGGTACCGGGTTCGAGTACTTGTCCGGCACAAAGTTTTAACCTGCCGCATAGTTTCAAACCTGAACAAGTTTCTTTCTCCAAGTAAACATATTTTACCACGTTCTGCAACCCAAAGTGTGGAATGAGCTGTTCGAGAGCCGAACCATTAAAGAGCCGCTGTTCTATTCAGCCAATTATCAGAGAAGCTGGTAATGGGGCACATGGTGGATCCCAACTGGGAATAATATATGGGAGAGGCTTTCCAGTTTCGGAATACGCCGTACAACTAAGGGAAACCTTCCGAAAACCTTGACCGGAAAGGGGGATCGGAACATTATTGAATTATTTCTGGGACATAAAATGGAGTTTCTCGTTGGATCCGAGATTTGGGCCCAGAATTGGATAACCCACTGAATCAGAAACGTAGCAGTTTTGTCGCTTATTCATTAGTGTGTGATGTAACAGACTTGCAATATTGGTGCAGGGTGTTGACTCAGAACTACAGTTTTAAGGAAGCTATTAGATGTGATGCCTATGGATTACACAATCACAGGTGGCGATATATTTGAAGTGATTCACTAATCCGTAGTATGCTTGCCGTAGGAGAGTCTCTGTTCTGGTTGGTTGAGGATTAAAGGGACCAAACTGCATGGGTCATCGGTCCTCTGTTTCATAAACTCACAGAGCACAGTGAAACCATCCATTTGTCATTCGAAGCACAAAATAAAAATTACCAAGGGAAGAAAATCCCCACGGTCAATAATAAAGAAACATGGAAAACGGAGCACAGCAACAAAAACAACATAGAGAACAAAGGCAGAAAGAATTAAAACTGTACAGCAGAGGATCGTGGCTGGCTGGTCACGAAAATAATAGGATGAGCCAGCCACTCTGCAACACGTTAAAACCTCCACCTAAAAGATTAGGGTGGAGTCGAATTACAACACGAAACTAATTAAAAATACAGTTCAAAAGACGGTGATGTAATAAAATTAAACGGAGCTATTAAAGCCGCTTGCGCGAATAAAACGAAAACCCGATCTGCCATAGAGACATTGTCACCTAAAAGAGATGATAAATCGCCCTCGAGATTAAAAGCACACCTGAGAGCGGTTAAAAGAGGACATTCCAACAACAGATGCGCCTCCGTCATGGTTGCACCACAGCGACAATGAGGGGAGTCCGCTCGACGCAGCAGATGACCATGCGTCAGCCAAGAGTGACCAATGCGGAGCCTACACAGAACTACAGAATCCCCGCGAGAGGCCCGCATGGAGGAACTCCACACAGTCGTGGTCTCCTTTACTTGCCGCAGCTTATTAGGTGCAGACAGAGTGCACCATCCGTCTCCCCACATCCCAAAGACTCGACGGTGCAAAATCTTTCGGAGATCACTTGCCGGTAGGCCGATCTCCAGCGTCTGTTTGCGGGTTGCCTCTCTGGCTAACTCGTCGGAAACTTCGTATCCCGCGATTCCAACATGGCCTGTGGTCCATATGAACACCACCGAACGACCACGCTGTGCAAGTGTGAATGGACCCCTGGATGGCACCAACAATGGGATGGCGTGGGTAGCACTGGTCAAGAGCCTGCAGACTACTGAGCGAGTCACTGCAAATTAGGAATGACTCTCCAGCGCTGGTACGAATACGCACAAGGGCACGAAAAATGGCTGTAAGTTCTGCGGTGTAAACAATGCAGCTTTCTGGCAAGGAGCGCTGGTCGACATGTGGTGTATGTCGGCGGACCTGCTAAGCAGACAGAAGAGGCAAACACTCGAGTTCATGAAGGAGCAACCAAACACGGATTCCAATTGTATGGCCTGATCGTGGCCGCTGGTGTGGGATATGGACTGCCGCATTAGCGGAAAGGAGACGGTAGTTAGGGTGATGGTGCGAACAATGGACGTGGGCAGTATAGTTCGCTAACAGTTGTTGACGCCGAATACGAAGTGGAGGAACCCCAGCCTCAGCAAGGAGGCTATGAACAAGGCTGGTGCGGAATGCTCCGGCCGCATGTCGAACCCCACAATGGTGAAGGGGGTCCTGCAGTTGCAATGCTGAGGGAGACACACTCCCATAATCGAGTCGGGACAGCACGAGGGCTTAGTAACCTGCAGCAGCGTATTACGATCCGCACACCAAGTTGTGTGGCTGATGCAGCAGAGGGCATTCAGTTGCTGCCAGCACTGACGCTTGAGCTGACGAACATGTGGAAGCCACGTAAGCCGGGCATCGAACAGCAATCCCAGAAAACGGTAAGTGTCAACAACCCTGAGCATGGCATCCTGAAGATAGAGCTCAGGGTGGGGATGGGCAGTTCGACGCCGACAAAAGTGCATGACACAAGTCTTCGCAGCAGACCATGAAACCCATGGGCTAGGGCCCATGCCTGCGCCTTGCGTATGGCTCCCTGACAGCCGACATTGGTGCCTTGGACACGACCGACGACCTAAAGATGTTTCATAAAAACGAGGTCTGACAGCCACCTTAAACGAAAGAATGTGAGAACCGTTCATATGTAGTAGAAACCTAAGAAACCCGCCCGTTTTCGTCGTTTGTTATCCAATCGACCTGATGCCAGATTGTCACTTTGGCCGCTATTCTCTCTGAAACGTGAATAATTCTCGTCTGCAGGCTTATGTCGCGTGCTGCGGTATGCGGAGACACTAAAGGCACCATAGCAGATAAGAGAAGAAGCTTCTAAGTTGATGAATTCGCTCATTAAGAAACAGTTCAATTAAAGTTATAGTTATCGATTATTCACTTATTAGACGACTTTGGTGCCTTGTACATGACCGACGACCTCAAGATTTCGCATGACACGAGGCCTGGCAGCCACCTTACACGAAAGAATGTGAAAAGCGTTCATATGTAGTAAAAACTTACGAAAGCCGCCCGTTTTCTTCGTTTGTTATCCAATTGAACGGATGCCAGATTGCCACTTTGGACGCTATTCTGTCTGAAACGATTACAATTATCGTCTGCAGGCTTATGTCGCGTGCTGCGGTATGCGGAGACACTAAAGGCACCATAGCAGAAGAGAGAAGATGCTTCTAAGTTGTTGAATTCAATCATTGAGAAGCAGTACTGTTCTTGTAGTAGTTACCGATTATTCACTTATTAGCCGACTTTGGTGCCTTGGACACTTCCGACGACCTAAGATGTTTCATGAAATTAGGTCTGGCAAGGACCTTACACGAAAGAATGTGAAAAGCGTTCGTCTGTACTAAAAACCAACGAAATCCGCCCGTTTTCGTCGTTTGTTATCGAATCGACCTGCTGCCAGATTGTCACTTTACCCGCGATTCTCTCTGAAACGTTAACAATTATCGTCTGCAAGCATATGTCGCGTGTTGCGGTATGTGGAGATATTAAAAGCACCATAGTAGAAGAGAGAAGAAGCTTCTAAATTGAATTCCGTTATTAAGAAGCAGTACAATTCAAGTTGTAGTTATCAATTATTCACTTATTAGACGACTTTGGTGCCTTGGACATGACCGACGACCTTAAGATTTTGCATGAAACGAGGTCTGACAGCCACCTTACACGAAAGAATGTGAAAAGCGTTCATATGTAGTAAAAACCTAAGAAATCCGCCCGTATTCGTCGTTTGTTATGGAATCGACCTGATGCCAGATTGTCACTTTGGCCTTTATTCTCACTGAAACGTTTACAATTATCGTCCACAGGCTTATTTCGCGTGCTATGGTATGCGGAGACACTAAAAGCACCATAGTAGAAGGGAGAAGAAGCTTCCAAGTTGATGAATTCGGTCATTAAGGACCAGTACAATTCAAGTTGTAGTAATCGATTTTTCACTTATTAGCCTACTTTGGTGACTTGGACACGACCGACGACATTAATTTGTTTCATGAAAATAGGTCGGGCAAAGACCTTACACGAAAGAATGTGAAAAGCGTTCATATGTAGTAAAAACCTGAAATATCCGCCCGTGTTCATCGTTTGTTATCGAATCGACATGATGCCAGATTGTCACATTGGCCGCTATTCTCACTGAAATGTTTACAATTGTCGTCTGCAGGCTGATGTCGCGTGCTGCGGCATGCGGAGACACTAAAAGCACCATAGTTGAAGAGAGAATAAGCTTCTAAGTTGATAAATTCGGTCATTAGGAAGCAGTACAATGAAAGTTGTAGTTACCGATTATTCACTTATTAGCCGACTTTGGTGCCTTGGACACGACCGACGACCTTAAGATTTCGCATGACACGAGGTGAGCGGCCACCTTACACGAAAGAATGTGAAAAGCGTTCAGATGTAGTAAAAACCTAAGAAAACCGCCCGTTTCCGTCGTTTGTTATCCAATGGACCTGATGCCAGATTGTCACTTTGGCCGCTATTCTCTCTGAAACGTTTACAATTATCGTCTGCAGGCTTATGTCGCGTGTTGTGGTATCCGGAGACGCTAAAAGCATCATATCAGACTGGAGAAGAAGCTTTTCAGTTGATGAATTCTGTCATTAAGAAGCCGTACAATTCAAGTTGTTGTTATCGATTATTCACTTATTAGCCGACTTTGGTGCCTTGGACACGACCGACGACCTTAAGATTTTGCACGAAACGAGGTCTGGCCGCCACCTCACATGAAAGAATGTGACAAGCGTTCATATGTAGTAAAAACCTAAGAAATCCGACCGTTTTCGTCGTTTGTAATCGAATCGACCTGATGCCAGATTGTCACTTTAGCAGTTATTATCTCTGAAACGTTTACAATTATCGTCCACAGGCTTATGTCGGGTGCTATGGTATGCGGAGACACTAATAGCACCATAGTAGAAGGGAGAAGAAGCTTCTAAATTGATTTCGGTCTTTAAGAAGCAGTAAAATTGAAGTTGTTGTTATCGATTATTCGCTCATTAGACGACTTTGGTGCCTTGGACACAACCGACGACCTTAAGATTTTGCACGAAACGAGGTCTGACATCCACCTTACACGAAGAATGGAAAAGCGTTCATGTGTAGTAAAACCTAAGATATCTGCCCGTTTTCGTCGTTAGTTATCGAGTCGACCTGCTGCCAGATTGTCACTTTGGCCGTTATTCTCTCTGAAACGTTTACAATTATCGTCCACAGGCTTATGTCGCGTGATGCGGTATGCGGAGACAATGAAAGCACCATAGCAGGACAGAGAAGAAGCTTCTAAGTTGATGGATTCGGTCATTAAGAAGCAGTTCAATTCAAGTTGTAGTTATCAATTATTCACTTATTAGACGACTTTGGTGCCTTGGACACAAGCGAGGACCTAAAAATTTTGCATGAGACAAGGCCTGGCAGCCACCTTACACGAAACAATGTGAAAAGCGTTCAAATGTAGTAAAAACCTAAGAAATCTGCCCGTTTCCGTCGTTTGCTATCGAATCGACACGATGCCAGATTGTCACTTTGGCCGCTATTCTCTCTGAAACGTTTAGAATTATCGTCTGCAGGCTGATGTCGCGTGCTGCCGTACTCGGAGTCACGATAAGCACCATAGTAGAAGAGGGAAGAAGCTTCTAAGTTGATGAATTCGGTCATTAAGAAGCAGTACAATTCAAGTTGTAGTTAGCGATTATTCACTTATGAGACGACTTTGCTGCCTTGGACATGTCAGACGACCTCAACATTTTGCTTAAAACGAGGTCCGGCAGCCACCTTACACGAAAGAATGTGAAAAACGTTCATATGTAGTAAAAACATAAGAAATCTGCCCGTTTTCGTCGTTTGTTATCGAATCGACATGATGCCAGATTGTCACTTTGGCCGCTATTCTCTCTGAAACGTTTAGAATTATCGCTTGCAGGCTGATGTCGCATGCTGCGGTATGCGGAGTCACTAAAAGCACCATAGTAGAAGAGAGAAGAAGCTTCTAAGTTGATGAATTCGGTCATTAAGAAGCAGTTCAATTCAAGTTGTAGTTATCATATATTCACTTATTAGACGACTTTGGTGCATTGGACACAACCAACGACCTAAAGATTTTGCATGAGGCGAGGCCTGGCAGCCACCTTACACGAAAGAATATAAAAAGCGTTCAAATGTAGTAAAAACCAATTAAATCCGCCCGTTTTCGTCGATTGGTGTCGAATCGACCTGATGCCATATTGTAACCAAGCCCGCAATTCTCTCTGAAACGTTTAGAATTATCGTCTGCAGGCATCCGAAGTCACTGAAAGCACCATAGTAGAAGAAAGAAGAAGCTTCCAAGTTAATGAATTCGGTCATTAAGAAGCAGTACAATTCAAGTTGTAGTTAGCGATTATTCACTTATTAGCCGACTTTGGTGAGTTGGACATGACCGACGACCTTACGATGTTGCATGAAAGGAGGTCTGGCTGCCACATTACACGAAAGAATGTGAAAAGCGTTCATATGTTGTAAAAACCTAAGAAATCCGCCCGCTTTCTTCGTTTGTTATCGAATCGACCTGATGCCAGATTGTAAGTTTGACCGCTATTGTCTCTGACACGTTTACAATTATCGTCCGCAGGTTTATGTCGCGTGCTGCGGTATGCGGAGACACTAAAAGCACCATAGTAGAAGAGAGAAGAAGCTTCTAAGTTTATGAATTCGGTTATTAAGAAGCACTACAATTCAAGTTGTAGTTATCGATTATTAACTTATTAGCCTACTTTGGTGCCTTGGACACGACCGACGACCTAAAGATTTTGCATGAGACGAAGCCTGGCAGCCACCTTACACGAAAGAATGTGAAAAGCGTTCAAATGTAGTAAAAACCTAGGAAATCCGCCCGTTTTCGTCGATTGGTATCGAATCGACCTGATGCCAGATAGTCACTTTGGCCATTGTTCTCCCTGAAACGTTTACAATTATCGTCTGCAGGCTTATGTCGCGTGCTGCGGTATGCGGAGACACTAAAAGCACCATAGCAGAAGACAGAAGAAGCTTCTAAGTTGAAGAATTCGGTCATTAAGAAGCAGTTCAATTCAAGTTGTTGTTATCGATCATTCACTTATTAGACGACTTTGGTGCCTTGGACATGTCAGACGACCTCAACATTTTGCTTAAAACGAGGTCCGGCAGCCACCTTACACGAAAGAATGTGAAAAACGTTCATATGTAGTAAAAACATAAGAAATCTGCCCGTTTTCGTCGTTTGTTATCGAATCGACATGATGCCAGATTGTCACTTTGGCCGCTATTCTCTCTGAAACGTTTAGAATTATCGCTTGCAGGCTGATGTCGCATGCTGCGGTATGCGGAGTCACTAAAAGCACCATAGTAGAAGAGAGAAGAAGCTTCTAAGTTGATGAATTCGGTCATTAAGAAGCAGTTCAATTCAAGTTGTAGTTATCATATATTCACTTATTAGACGACTTTGGTGCATTGGACACAACCAACGACCTAAAGATTTTGCATGAGGCGAGGCCTGGCAGCCACCTTACACGAAAGAATATAAAAAGCGTTCAAATGTAGTAAAAACCAATTAAATCCGCCCGTTTTCGTCGATTGGTGTCGAATCGACCTGATGCCATATTGTAACCAAGCCCGCAATTCTCTCTGAAACGTTTAGAATTATCGTCTGCAGGCATCCGAAGTCACTGAAAGCACCATAGTAGAAGAAAGAAGAAGCTTCCAAGTTAATGAATTCGGTCATTAAGAAGCAGTACAATTCAAGTTGTAGTTAGCGATTATTCACTTATTAGCCGACTTTGGTGAGTTGGACATGACCGACGACCTTACGATGTTGCATGAAAGGAGGTCTGGCTGCCACATTACACGAAAGAATGTGAAAAGCGTTCATATGTTGTAAAAACCTAAGAAATCCGCCCGCTTTCTTCGTTTGTTATCGAATCGACCTGATGCCAGATTGTAAGTTTGACCGCTATTGTCTCTGACACGTTTACAATTATCGTCCGCAGGTTTATGTCGCGTGCTGCGGTATGCGGAGACACTAAAAGCACCATAGTAGAAGAGAGAAGAAGCTTCTAAGTTTATGAATTCGGTTATTAAGAAGCACTACAATTCAAGTTGTAGTTATCGATTATTAACTTATTAGCCTACTTTGGTGCCTTGGACACGACCGACGATCTTAAGATTTTGCATGAAATGAGGTCTGGCAGCCACCTTACACGAAAGATTGTGAAAAGCGTTCATATGTACTAAAAACCTAAGAAATACGCCCGTTTTCGTCGTCTGTAATCGAATCGACCTGATGCCATATTGTCACTTTGGCCGCTATGCTCTCTGAAACGTTTACAATTATCGTCTGCAGGCTTATGTCGCGTGCTGCAGTATGCGGAGACAAAAGCACCATAGTAGAAGAGAGAAGAAGCTTCTAAGTTGATGAATTCATTCATTAAGAAGCAGTTCAATTCAAGTTGTCGTTATCGATTATTCACTTATTAGCCGACTTTGGTGCCTCGGGCATGACCGACGACCTTAAGATTTTGCATGAAACGAGGTCAGGTAGCCACCTTACGCTTAACAATGTGAAAAGCGTTCATATGTAGTAAAAACCTAAGAAATCCGCCCGTTTTCGTTGTTTGTTATCGATTCGACGTAATTGCCACATTGGCCTCTATTCTTTCTGAAATGGATACAATTATTGTCTGCAGGCTTATATCGCGTGCTGCGGTATGCGGAAACACTAAAAGCACCATAGTAGAAAAGAAAAGAAGCTTCTAAGTTGACGTATTTGGCTAGTAAGGTGCAGTACAATTCAAGTTGTAGTTATCGATTATTCATTTTTTAGCTTACATTGTTGCCTTGGAGACGGTCAACGACCTAAGATTTTCCAATAATCGAGGTCTAGCACCCACGTTACTTGAGAGAATGTGAAAAGCGTCCATATTTAGTAAAAACCAAAGAAATCCGCCCGTTTTCGTCATTTGCAACCGAATCGATCTAATGCCAGATTGTCACATTGGCCGCTATTCTCAATGAAACGTTTACATTTATCTTGTGGAGGCTTATGTCGACTTCTGCGGTTTGCGGAGACACTAATAGCACCATAGTAGAAGAGGGAAGAAGCTTTTACGTTGATGTGTTCGGACATTTAGAAGCAGTACAATTCAAGTTTTAGTTATCGATTATTCACTTATTAGCCGACTTTGGTGCCATGGACACGACAGGCGACCTTACAATTTTTTATGAAACTGTTGACAGCGACGTTACACGAGAGAATGTGAAAAGTTGCGTGGAGGCTTAATTAAATACAATGCAAATAATTTTAATTTTAGTAGCTGTCTGTCCGGTTACGCAGTCTCGTAACCGGTAGGGCCTGACTAGTATTAGTAAGCAAACTGACTGCATAAAATAACAACAAAGAATGGAAGGAAATTTCCGTTAACACAATTAATTAATTAAGTCCCGAGCAACTATAAAAGCTACGAAACAAGAAAGCATAAGTGTGACTGTTCCGTGTATGGAAGTGTGATTCCACGTACACATCTGGCACGGTTCTTCCTCAATACGACAAGATGCTTTAAAAGCCATTTACACTGAGGTAATTAAAAAAAAACCAGAAATACTATAATTGCATATAGAAACCAAAATTACAGTCTAATACAAGAACACGAGCAAGATGATTTGTTGACTGAACCTGTGACCAAGAGGCATTATTATTTAAGACATTTGAAATAAAAATTTTCTTGGCCTTTATATATATTGACGAACAATACACTCTGATCATTACAACATCCCCAATCCAAAAACATCTGGTGTCTTGCCAACAGAACAACTGCACATGACACGCTCACAACTAGTACTCTAACTACGGCTACCTCAGAACTACAACTGCCCACAGCAACTTCTCAACAAGCACTGCCAGTGGAGGCGTTTTTATTCTTCTTCATTGTAATTTTAAAACCTGTAAACAGGCAGGCTGTCAGTAGCGTTCTATGCTGCTCTTCAGCCAGAGGATACAAGATGAGAAAAAACAGAAAGATTATACATAGGTTACAGAACGGTGGGCAAAAAGGCAGTTGACACAGAAAGGCAAACACGGAGCCGTTCACACTTGACGATAGTCCACACTTAAAACTGGTGACACGACGCACAAATACGGAAGACGGCGATGGCACAGGTGAATGATGGAGTGCGACGGTGAACACTGAACACTAAACACGACGGCACATACGAGACACTAATGGCGATGATCTCCGGCGCTCGAAAGGCCATGTAGCGTGTGCGAGTCCGGGGACCTGCCAAGAGGGGAAGAAGGGGGGGGGTGGAGAGGGGAGAACAAAGACGCCAATGGCTGAGGAGATGGGACGAGGAGTAGAGGGACAGGGGAGGGGAAGCCTGGGGGAAGAGTGGGGAGAAAGGGATGAGGGAAGGAGGATGCCCAAAGGAACAGAGACAGGAAGAGGGAAGGAGGATCAAAGTTGGTGGGAGGGGTATATGGAGGGAAGGAGGACATCATCAGGGAGGGGGAGCTGCCAGAAGCCACCTTGGGAGAGGGTAAGGAGGGTAGAGAGATGGAGACCGGGTGGGACATGGGAATACAGTGGGCGGGGGCGGGAGAGGATGGGCGAAACAAGCGGGTGAGGAGGATCGAGTTTGCGTGAGGTGTACTGGATCCGTATCCTCTCAAGGAAAAGGGGGGGGGGGGATGGAATGAGATAGTACAGGAGCCGCGTGGGGGTGGGGAGACGGATGCGATAGACGAGGCGGAGAGCATGGCGTTCAAGGATTTGGAGGGACTTGTAAATGGTAGTGGGGGCGGAGATCCAGGCCAGATGGGCGTAACAAAGGATAGGGCGGATGAGGGATTTATAGGTGTGGAGTATGGTGGATGGGTCTAGACCCCACGTACGACCGGAGTGGAGGCGGCTGAATAATACTCTTTATCGCAATCTCTGGCGCTGTGACTCAATGTAGCCACCTTTCAAAGTATTCATATGTAGTTAAAAAATAAGAAATCCGAATGTTTTCGCCATTTGCTATCAAATCGACGTAATGCCAGATCGTCACATTGGCCGCTTTTCTCTCTGAAACGGTTACATTTATTGTCTGCAAACTTATGTTGCGTGCTGCGGTATGCGGACACCTTAAAAACAACACAGTAAACCTCAGACGCAGCTTCTAAGTTGATGTAATCTGCCAGTAAGAAGCAGTACAATTCACATTTTAGCCATCGATTATTAACTTATTAGCCGGCTTTGGTGCCTTGACATGACCGAGGACGTTAAGATTTGGCATGAAACGAGATCTTCGGCCACGTTGTGCGGGAAAATGTGAAAAGTGTTAATATAGAGTAAAAACCTAAGAAAACCTTTCGTTTTCGTCATTTGCTATGCAATCGACGCAATGCCAGATCGTCAGATTGGTCGCTTTTCTCTCTGAAACGGTTACATTTATCGTCTCCAAACTTACGTCGCCTGCTGCGGTTTGCGAAGACACTAAAAGCAACACAGAATAAGCTTCTATGTTGATGTAATCGGCCAATAAGAAGCAGTACAATTCAAGTTTTAGCTATCGATTATTCACATATTAGCCAGCTTTCGTGCCTTGGACATGACGGAGGACCTTACGATTTGGAAGGAATCGAGGTCTTGCAGCCACGTTACACGAGAGAATGTCATAAGTCTTAATATGTAGTAAAAACCTAAGAAAACCTTTCGATTTTATCTAAGTTCCGGTAGTACAATGAAAAGCTGTTAAAAAACTGACTACAATGATCCTAAACTTGCTCTACAAAGAGAGTATCTACTATTATTAACAGTATTTATCAACAGCAAATATAACAAAAGGCAAAACAGAAAGAAAATCAAACGTCTACTGACACAGTAACGAAACTGAAAACAGTTCGCCAAAATTTCTTCTGAAATTATTTCACCAGAAAACAACAAGAACACCGATTGAAGACTACTAAAGTTCCAAAATAAACCGCTATATACAAACAACTATTTAGTACTTAGCTTTGGATGCGCCGCAACAGCTGCAACTGGTCAGCGCGGAATGTATACACAGTTAAGAGGTTAAGTTTCTCGTTACGAAACACAATTAACAAAGGCGGAGGTGAATGAAGAAACCACTATTATGTAACTTAAATAGTAAATATTATCACAAAAACCGCAAAAATATGTATCTGAAACATAAAAATATAAGAAAACTTAGAGAGCGATTTCACACGCACTCACGCGCCTAATCGTAATGCCAGATCGTCGCAGTGGCAGCTTTGCTATCGGAAATGTTTACATATACGTCTGGAAACTTACGTCATGTGCTGAGGTATGCGGTGGCACCACAAACATCAAAATAGGAGCTTCTATTTTGATACAGTCGGCAGGTAAGAGGTAGTACTAGTCAAGTTTTAGGTATCGAATATTCAACTATAGGCTGGTTTTGGTGCCTTGCATTTGACCGGGGACCTTAAGATTTTGCATGAACCTAGGTCTGGCAGCCACATTACACGGGAAAATGCGAAAAGTGATAATATGTAGTGAAAACCCAAGAAAACCTCACGATTTCGTCTTTTTCTTTCGTAATGACGCAATGCCACACCATCACATTGACCGCTTTTCTCCCGGAAACTTTTACATTTATCGTCTGGAAACTTCTGTCGCCTACTGATGTATGCGGTGGCACCACAAGAAACAAAATAGAAGTTTCTAAGTTGATGCAAAAGGCAAGTAAGACGTAGTATAAGTCAAGTTTTAGTAATAGAAAATTAAGTTATTGGCCGGTTTTGGTGTCTTGCAGTTGGTAGAGACCTTGGAATATGTCTGTCTATTTACCAACCCCCCAAGCCCTCGTAAGATGTCTGTCTACGTACACTCCCGCCACTCGGAAAATTCCTGTCTACCTACTTCCCCCTCAGAAGATGTCTCTCCACTTATCCCCCCCCCCCCTCCTGGTAGACGTCAGTTTTCCAACCCCCCACCCCCGCTCAGAAGATGACTGTCTACCCACACACCCTCGGAATATACGTGTCTACCTAACTCCCCTCTTTGGAAGATGTGTCCCTACCTATAACCCTCTCAAAATATGTGTGTCTATGAAACCCCTCCCCATTGGAATATCTCTCCCTACCTACTCCCCACGCGAATGATGTCCGTCTGCCTACCCCACCCTTCAGAAGATGTTTGCCTACATACCCCTTGTTGGAAGATGTCTGCCTAGCTAGGCTCCCTCTAAGAAAATGTTTGTCTACCTACACTCCCCTCGGTATATGTCTGTCTACCTACTCCCACTCTGATGATCTGTCTCCCTACCCCACCTTTCAGGAAATGTGTGCCTATCTACTACACCTTGGAAGATGTCTGTCTACATTCTGCCTATCAGGTGATGTCCGTCTACCCCCCCCCCCTCAGAATATGCCTATCTAACGTCCCCCCCCCCCCTCTGAAGATGCCTATCTACCTCCTAGCTTGGAAGCTACCCCAACTCAGAAGATTACTATCTACCCCCACTCAGAAGATGACTATCTCTCCATCACCTTGAGAAGACTTTTATCTCCCCCCCACAGAAGATGTCTGTCTACATACCCCACCCTCAGAATATAACTCTCTCTTATCCCCCACCCTAGGATTATTTCTGTATACCATTCTCATTCTCAGAAAATGTCTGTCTAGCTACCCCCCCCCCCTCCCGGAAGATGTCTGCCTATCTGCCTAGGTACCACCATTTGGAAGGTGTCTGTCTACCTACGACCACTTTGGAAGATGTGTAACTGCCTATCCCACCTCTCAAGATCTCTGTCAAACCCTCCCCCCCCACCCTCGGAAGATGTCTGTGTACATACCCCCCTCTTGGAAGACATTTCTCAACCAAAAAACCCCTTTGGAAGATGTATGACTTCTTATCACTATCCTCAGAAGGTGTATGTACCCCCTCAGAATATGACTGTCAACCTACCCCCACTCGGAAGATGTCTGTCTACCTACCACCCTCAGAATATGTATGTCTACTTAACCTCCCTCGGAACATGTCTGTCTACCTCCCCCCTTCAGATGATGTCTGTCTTTGAACCCCCACCCAACAAGAATTCTGCCTGCCTACCCATCACTCAGAATAAGTATGTCTACCTACACCCCTCAGAAGAAGTCTGCCTTCCTATCCCCCCTGGAATACATATGTCCACCTACACCCCCTCAAATGATGTCTGTCTACCCATCCCCCTAGGAATATGTATGACCACTTATCCCCCCTCGGAAATTCTCAGTCTAAATACCACCTTCCCTTGGCAGATGCCTGTCTAGATACCAAAACACAGAAGATGCCTGCCTACCTACTCTCCCTCAGAAGATGTCTGTCAACCTACCCCCCACTCGGAATATGTACTATCACCCTTGGAGCAAGTCTGTCTTTCAACCCCCCCCCCCCCCTCAACAGAAAATGTCTGTTTACCTACCACCCCTCGAAAGTTGTGTGTCTACCACCCCTCCTCGGAAGTGTCTTTCTACCCACCCCAATTCGGAAGATGTCTGTCTACCTATCCCCCCTCCTCGGTAGATGCCTGTCTACCCAACCCCTTCTCGGGAAATGTGTATCTACCCATCCCCGTTCGGAAGATGGCTGGCTACCTACCACCTACCTCGGAATATGTCTGTATACCCAACCCGACCTCGGAATATGATTTTCCACCTACTGAATGGGAGATGTCAGTCTACCTGCAGCCCACTTCATAAAATGCCTGTCCACCTTCCACTCCTTTAGAAGAAGGTCTATCATCCCGCCTCGGAAGATATCTGTCTACCTACCCACCTCGGAACATGATTGTCTACCCAACCACACCTCAGAAGATGATTGTCTACTGACCACCCAGAAGATGGAAGCCGACCTGACCCCTCCCACTACAACAGAAGATAACTATCCACCAAACCCCCTTGGTGGATGTCTGTTCATCTCCCCCTCTTGGAGAACTTTGTCTTCGTACCCCCTCAGAAGATGTATGTATTCCAGTGCCCCCTCAGAAGAAGTCTCTCTTCCTACCCCCTCAGAAGATTTTGATTTACCTACCCCACCTTGGTATATGTATGTCTACCTACACCCCCTCATACGATGTCTGCCTACCTACCCCCCTCAGAGGAACTCTAATATCCCTCCATGGGAAAATTTCTGTCTACCTCCCCCCCCCCCCCCCAGAAGATATCTGTTTTCATATCCCCTTCCCTCAGATGTGTGTCTACATACTCAAACCCAGAAGATGTCTACCTACCCCCCCCCCACAGAAGTTACTTTTCTACCTACCCCCCCCCCCCCCTCAGAATATGTATGTCTACCTACCCCATTTCGAAAGATGTCTACCATCCCACTCACAGAAGGAGTCTGTCTACCTGTTCTCCCACTCTGAAGATGTCTGTGTACCACCTACCCTCCCCCAGAAGATGTCGGTCTAACAGCCCACCGGGAAGATGTCTGTCTACATACTCCCAGCCTTCGAAAATGTGCCTACCTACACCACTCCTTGTAAGGTATCTGTCTACCTACAACCCGCCCTCGGAAACTGTCTGTCTACATACCCCCTCTAATAAGATGTCTGTCTTCGTACCCCAACCATCCTCGGAAGATGTATGTCTACCTACCCCTCCTTGGAAGATGCCTGTCAATCTAAATCTCCCTTGGAAGGAGTCTGTCCACCAACCCCCCATCAGAAGATGTGTGGCTACCTACCCCCCTCAGAAGATGTCCGTCTACCTATCTGCCTATGGAATATGTGTGTCTACATAACCCCTTTAGACAATGTCAGTCTACCTACCCCGCTTTTAAGATACCTGTCTACCAATACCCTTCCCTCTACATACCAAAACCAATAAGATATCTGCCAACCTACCCCACCTCAGAAGGTGCCTGTCTACGCACCCCCCGGAAGTTGTCTGTCTACCTGCCACCCTCAGAAAATGTCAGTCTACTTACCCCCCTTGGAAGATATCTGTCTACCTATAACACCTCTCGGAAAATATCTGTCTTCCAACATCATCTCAGAAGATGGTCTGTCTACCTGTCGCGTCCCAAGCGTGGGTTTTGCGAGGGATTGAGCGACACAGTTCGTAAACGGGAATTAGCCGGTTGACCTAATTGAGAGGGAGACTTTTGATCTGGCTAAGATGTTAAATTTCCCTGGTGTGAAGGTACAAGGCTAGGATGTTGGTAGAAGTAAACTCGTATGGACGTTATAAAAGTTCTAATTTATTCATAAAGAATACAGATCACCCTAACTGCGTAGTGATTGTACCTACAGAATAGCCAAGCCCATTACAGAGACGGTGACTGACTTCCACCGTTCTGGCTGCCTGATAGAACTTTCCAGCACTTTGCTGCCCACACTAGCACCCTACGTCAGAGTCCCGCGGTCGCTGCCTAAACGCTCATCGGCGACTATCTCCAACTGTCTGCCTGCAGCCCGCCCTCAGCCCAAGTCGGCTGCTACTCACGCTGACTACCGTCGCTGCCTAAACCCGAGAGAGAGAGAGATCCCCGGAGCGGCGTGCCTCCGAGTTTTGTTAGCTCTTCCCCTTCGACCCCGCCAGCGCTTGGCATGACGTAGCGTCGAGTGCAACTTTTCCTTATTAGGGATTGTTTTAGTATTAACTTCAGTACTTTTCTTCAGAAGCCTGGGTGGAGGGGTAGAGGGGCCTCTCCCTATATGGTCACGCACTGCGTCCTGAGCCCTTCATTGGCTCCTCATGACGTAGTGCGGTCCCCACCTAGGGCCCTCTTTCTTTCTCTCTCCGCTCCCAGACTTCTCCCTCTAGCCAAGAGTGTTGATACTGCAAGTTATTGTTTATTAAGGGACCTGCCCTGAGCGCCCCTGTTTATCTTAATAGCTGAGTCTGCTTCCTTGCTTATCACGCGCAGCTGCCTGGCCGCTTGGACCGCCGCCTTGGCTATTTGGCTGCGTCGTTATCTTTTGTGACCCCTCTGACACGCCTGGCGTCCCCTGTTAACTCTATCTCCCCGTATGATTTCTGGTGTATCGTCTGAGAACAACTGCATTTAGACTTGGCTTTTCTGCGGTTACAACATACCTACACCGCCTCGGAAGATGTCTGTCTAATACACCACCCTCAGAAGATGACTGCCCTATCCCTCTCGAAAATGTTGGTCTACCTACACCCCTTGGAAGATGTTTGCCTTCCTATCCCCTGTGTAATATCTCTTTCTACCTATTGCCCTCCCCCCCAAAAGTTGTCTATCTACCAACCTCACATTGGAAGATGTTTGTCTATCTACCCCCCCATTTGGAAGGTGTCTGTCTACCTACCCCTCTCAGAAGGTGCCTTTCTGCCTAACCTCCTCAGAAGATGTCTGTCTACCTACCAACACTCAGAAAATGTATGTATACCTACCGCCCTCAGAAGAAGTCTGTCTAATTATTCCCCACCCCTTGGTAATTTCTGTCTACATACCACTCCCTTGCAAGATATCTGTCTACCTACTCCCTCTCGAAAGATTGTCTATTTACATCTTCTGTGGAGAGGTAGGAAGATACACATCTTCCGCGAGGGGTAGGTAGACAGACATATTCCGAAGCAGGGTACGTGGACAGACATCTTCTGAGGGGGTGGTAGGTAGACAGACATCTTCCAAGGGGGGGAGTAGACATCTTCTGTGGTGATAATGGTAGACAAACAATTCCGAGGGGTAGTAGGTAGACATTTTCTGAGGGGGGCAGAGTAGATAGACATCTTCCAACATGGGGTAGGCAGACATCTTCTGAGGGGGGGAGTAGACATCTTCCGAAGGGGGTAGACTTCTTCCAAGGTCGGTAGGAAGAAAGACAATCCTCCAAGAGTGACGGTAGACATCCTCCAGGAAAGGGGGGGGGGGGGTAGACATTTGTCTAGATAAGAGGTAGATATCTTACAATATGGGGGCATAGATAGACATCTTCCTTGGTGGGGTTTATGGAAGACATACACCTTCCGGGAGGGGGGTTGGAAGGCAAACATTTCCCAAGGTGGCGGGGGGGTATGTATTCAGACATAATCCAGTGGCATAGAACAATATCTTCCAAGGGGGGTATATAGACATCTTCTGAGAGGAGTGGATAGTCATCTACCAATGGAGGGGAGGTTAATATATATCTTCTAGCAGAAGGGTACATAGACATTTTTCGAGGGGGTGTAGATAAGATATCTTCCGAGTAGGGGTAGATAGGCATCTTCCCGTGTGATAGATATCAGCTGAGGTGGGGATAGAGATTTTCCAGTGGATGTAGATAGACATCTTCAGAGGGTGGGGGTAGATAGTTGTTTTCCAAGGGGATGGAAGATAAATATCTTCGGCAGGTGATGGATAGATATCTTTAGAGTTGGTGGTAGGTAGGCATTTCCAAAGGGGGGTAGATAGGCATGTTCCAAAGGGGGGTAGGTAGTAATCCTTCGAGGTAGGGGTAGGTAGGTATCTTCTAGTGGGGGTGTAGATAGACAACTTCTGAGGTGGGGGGAGAGACATTATCGGAGAGGGAGGTAGACAAACATCTTCCAAGAGAGAGTAGATAGACAGACATCTTGTGATGGGGTAGGTAGACAAAAATCTTCTGAGGGGAGTAGGTAAACAGACATCTTCCGAGAAGTGGGTTAGATATCCTCAAAGAGGGGGGCGAGTATATATCTTCCTAGAGGGGCTAGGTAGAACATCTTCTAAGAGGTCGTGTAGATACATTATTTCCATGGGGGATACATAGATATCTTTTTAGTGGTGGAGACAGACATCACCATGGGGGGGGGAGGGGGTAGGTAGGCAGACATCTTCTGAGGGGTTGTTTGTTAGACACAACGTCTCCCAGGAGGGGGCTTGGTAGACAGACATTTTCCAAGGGGGGAGACATCTTTCGATTGGGGCCATACAGGTAAACAGACATCCTCTGAGGGGGAGGGTAGACATTTTCCGAGGGGGGTAGATATTTTCGAGAGGGAGGGTAGATTGACATCTTCTGAGAGGGGGAGATAGTAGACTTGTCCCGAGTTTGTGAGGTAAACAGACATCTTAGGAATGGACGGTAGACACATTCCAAATGTAGGAAGGCTGTAGAAATCTTCTGAATCTGGGATAAACGTCCTCTAAATGGGGGGGGGGGGGGGGGGGTAGATGGAAATCTTCCCAGGGGTGGGGTAGGTAGACAGACATCGTCCAAGAGGGGTGCTGGTACAGTCATCTTCGAAGGTGGGGGCACTCTTCCAAGGGATGCGGTTTGGTAGATACACATCCTGTGAGAGTGGGTGTAAACATTCTCCGAGGGGGGAGTAATGTCTTCCGAGAGGAGTGGTAGATTAACATTTTCTGAGAGGGGGGGAGATACTTGTCTTCCATGGCAGCAATAGATAGACATCTTCCGAGAGGAGGTATGTAGTTAGACATCTTCTAATGCGTGGTGTAGGTAGACGGACAACTTCTGAGAAGGGTAGGTAGGTAGGTAGACATGCTAAGAGGGAGGGGTAGGCAGACAGACATTTTACGAGGGATAACATCGAAACAAATCATTCGAAGGGTGGGGTAGATAGACATACATCTTCTGAGGGATTTAGGTAGACATTCATCTTATGAGGGGTTGTGGGGGTAGGTAGACAGAAACCATCCAAGGGGGTGTATTTAGGCAGATAACTTCTGAGAGGGGGGTTAGGTAGACTGACATCTTCTGAGAGGTTGTAGGAGGACAGACATCTTCTGATCTGGAGGGTATGTAGTCAGACATCTTCAGAGGTGGGGGTGGGGTAGGTAAACAGATATCTTCTGTGAGGGGATGGTGGTAGACAGCCTTCTTCTGATGGGGGGTGGGTAGACAGACATCTTCCATGATGGGGCGTAGTTAGAGAGACATTGTCTGAGGTAGGGTGACTATAGACATTTTCTGAGAGGGGGGTAGGTAGACAGACTTCTTCTGAGAGGTTGTAGGTAAACTGACGTCTTCAGAGGGGTGGTATAGCTAGATATACTTCTCCTGAAGTGGGGTAGGTAGGGAGATATATTCCATTGGAGGGATGGGGTTAGGTACACAGACATCTTCTGAGTTGGGGAAGGTAGACTTACATCTTGTGAGTGAGCGGATAGGTAGACAGACATCTTCCCAGGGGCAGTAGGTACACAGACACCTCACGAGGTGGGGGTTGGTATTCAGACATCTTCCAAGGGGTGTACATAGACATACATTTTCCAATGGGGCCTAGGTAGACAGACATCTTCAGATGAAGGGGTAATTAGACAATCTTCTTCTGGGGGGTAGGTAGACAGACATATTCGGAGGTATGGGTTGGTAGACAATATTTTGTGACTAGGGGTACATAGAGAGACATCTTCCAAGGGGTGTAAGTAGGTAGACAGACCTCTTCTGTTGCAGTATTTGCAGGAAGACAATCTTTCGAGGCGGAGTGTTTGGTAAATAGTCATCTATCGTGGAAAGGGTTAGATATGCAGACATCTACCCAGTGAGGTTTTGTAGATAGACATCTACCAAGGAGGGGTTAGGTAGACTGACACCTTCCGAGGCAGGGTAGGTAGATACTCATCTTCGGAGGGGGTTTGGTATACAGACATCTTCCAAACGGGTGTTGGTATACAGACATATACCTAAGTATGCGAGTGGGGGTACAAACACGCGATCTAGTGT